>NW_010561203.1:26794-29694 GCF_000687285.1 Phaethon lepturus | reverse complement strand
AGTATGGTAAAACATTCAAAGCCTGGGGTAATAAATCCATACATTTCCATGCTCCCTCCATGACACAGCAAAGAGGTCTTCTCTCAAGTCTCACATGATGAAATGTAAAAATAATAAAATGCAGAGAGGAAAAGCCTCTGGCTCTGAAACCTACACCTTTATAATGTGAGTTGCCCAGATCATCTTGCACTGAAACAGATAGTGAAATCTCATCTGACAGTCCACCAGCCACACACGCAAGCACATACAGACACACTCCTCTTCAGACAAATGCATCACAAAGTACAAAATGCACTGTTTGTCACATATGGTACCACAGAAGCAAAGAGCAGGGAGACAGAGGTAATGAGCCATTGCCTCTTCTAATACATTTGAGTGTTAGTCACCATGTGCCCAGATACTTGGGCGAAATGCTAAATTAAACAATTTTCTCCTTCATTAAACACTGTTGCTTGTGGACTTGGCTCTGTCTCACTGTACTGTCTTCATGGGACTTCGTCATCAATGCTTAACTCTACCCAAAATCAGAATTGTATCAGGAGGAAAAAATGTTCTTGACAGCTTATTTGCTAGAGAAGCATTTTTCAACTGTTATCAGCACAGATGATCTCTTAAATGGCAGATGCAGTATAATGCTGTTAAATGTGTTTCATTTTAAAACTGAAGAAATTGATTTGCTGCTTTACCCGCTATTGCAGTAGGATGGTTTCCATGGATACAGTCTTATAGGGACTCTATTTTCCCCCTGTTGACAACAGTACAGAAAGATAAATTCTCATCTTCAGTGCACCAGCATAAATATGAAGCCAGGGGAACGATTCCCAGATTTAACCCTGAGAGCAGAAGTTGGCTCCCAGTCTCCTTCAGCCTTGAATTTGAGATTTTCAGGGGGATGGCGATGGAGGGAAAAAAGAAAAGGAAAACAGTTTCTGTAGACAGCAGCACTGGCTGAGGGATGGGACATATAAAACAAACACAGTGCCTTTGTGTGAGAAGTCAAGGCAGAATGCAAAAAAATTAACTGCTTATTCAGAGGCTTAGTGTCGTGCCTGACACTTAGCTGCAAAAATACAAGTCAGGTTTTGGCTATAGAAGTTTGGCTATAGAAGATCTTATAATTACCTGCATGGGACTGGGCCAAATATCACCCCATTTGTTTAAATGAAGGGATGAATCAGTTGTTACCATTCTGAAGAAAACCTGCTTCCCTTCTGTTTTGCTGTGATGGCCAGGAAGGCATAAGGGTGGGAACAAGGGCTAAGTGAGAGACTAGTATCCAGTTACAGAGCAGGCTTCTTCATTCAAACAGGAGAGAATCTTGTCCCATCTGGAGTACAGTCATGGAGACCCTGAATGCAAAGCAGATCCTCAGCTTGAGAATGCTCTGTACAAATCTGATGGCATTTATACTCACCAGCCAGCAAGCATAAAAAAGTGGGAGGAAGAGCCTGGTCACCTCAGCTTTTTGGACCTCAAGTTTAAAACATCTAGCTCTGTTCTTCCCGTCAGAACATGTAGAGAGGAGCAGAACCAGAGTCCTTCAAACAACACTGCAACCTACCTCTGCCAATGGGCTGCAGTAGGTGCTTGGAAAAGGGGTGTCAGAAACAGGGCAAAGGGAGAATTTTGAAACCTGAAATAACCAACCTCCCATCTTCTGGCAACGAGCATCCTCTGAGCTAGACAGTGGCTCCTCCTGGATGTCTGGGTTTAGCACTCACATAAGCATATGAACTTCAAAGCCTTCGAATTTGTGTTATGAACCTTTAGTTTGTTTAGTGTGTGTCTTTTAGGCACCTCTTAAAATCTTATGTCTATTGTGCTGTACGTATCAATTTTGCTTTGTAATACTTCCAAAATATTCCTTTTGAATTTCCTCCTTTCCTGACATCTGTTTTTCCCTAAAACAGGCACTGTTCCTTTTGTGGCGTGGCAGCACTTCGAGATTGTGGTCACTATTGTGATTGTATATTCAGGGCAGAGGCCATGCTTCAGTATGTAAGTCTGGGGTCTCTGTGTAAACAAAGACTGATAGTTCAGGGAGATAGAAAGCAGAGAAATCCTCAGCACCAGTAGGTTTTCCGCATTTTCCTCAAAAACAAACAAAAATCCCCAACCCCGAAACCCAAACAAATGCCAAAACATCTGACTAAAGCAAGAGCAAAAAATTTGACCATCACAGTGAAAGGCATGAAGCACTGTTGTCATGAGCCAGTGTTCATGAACAGCAGCATGGGGAGCTTGCACACTTTTAAGGAAATGTCCAAAAGGAACACAGTTCCCCATCAGATCTTATGGAAGGCTATTCTGTTTTAAGCGAACTCTCCTTGTCAGGTTTTCAAGAAAGGCTAGACTGTATACATCTGATGTGGCAAGTTTCTTATGCCATTCAAATCATGGGGACTGCATCTCATTTACAACATTTGAAGGTGAAAAAGATGCTTGCAGTTTGGACAGCAATACAGATCAGGATAGAGAGAAGCAAAAAAGTGCTGTACGTTAGATTTTTCCTGTTGGAGTAAGGCATTAAATCTAAGCCGCTCTCTACATGCACTGTGGCAAGCCTATTCAGGTACAGCTTAAAAGGTCCTGTGGCACTTAATGATAGTGGCAGCCAGTGATTACAACTGAACAAATGATACCATGATATTGCAGCCAGCAAGTTTCTCTCTTCCCACAATTAGCTATCCTCTCCTTTGAGGTGATGATATCATCCAAGGGGAAGTGTCAGTCTGCAGGTCAAGATATAGGGAATATTACTGGAAATCCAAGAAAAAGGTCCTCTTTTTCCTTATTTCTGATTGAACGATTCTAATTTCACAACAGAGAACAAGGTAGGAAAATGCAGATTGTATTGTCCCATCTCTTTACTAGTCTTCTCTAACTGTGATATTTTCCTT
>NW_010561203.1:24147-26763 GCF_000687285.1 Phaethon lepturus | reverse complement strand
TTCCCTTCATGACAACTTTCTGTCTAACTTACCCCAAACAGGCTCAACTCTTTTCTCTCATATGCTGTACATTCCTTCTGCTCCCTCTTGGCAACCAAAGCTACTTCAAAAGCCCTTTCCCCTTCCACCTGACACCTCCTTGCATCTCAGTACCCCTTCTAGACAATTCTCCCCACCCTCAAGAGCCTGGAAACCCCTCTTCAGGCAGGCAGCCTCCTCCCCAGACTCATAATATCCCTGCATCCCCACCTCACTGTCTGAGTCTGAAGCAGTGGAGAACAGCTGGGAAAGGAATTTCACACAAAGGAAGCAAAGCCATAATTCAGAACTGGCCCTTTGCGATCACAGGCTCCTCTCCTCCTCTCTGTTTTGTTGTGCAAAGGAAATGTGCTGACTCTACAGAATCCCAACCTGCAGCATGTTGTAAATTATTATGCACAAAATGAAAATCGAATGCTCAGCACACTATGAGAACAGACAGGCTTGCACAGCACCCACCATGCCATGCCCACAAAAGCCAGTCAAGCTCTGTTTAACTCCAACAGCAGCCACAGAACATAGCCTTGGGTTCTGTCCTTTGGTAACATTAACAGAGGTGCAGACAGTGACTGAAGAACACAGAGATGGGAGAATCACAACCCAAGATTAGGAAGGATTAAGGGGTTTTGTCCCTCCCCAACCCCTTTGTTATGTTTTTCAATCTCACAGCCAACAGAGGGGAAGAAAATCAAGCCAAGGTGGCTTCTGGGCTATGATACACAACCAGGGAGACTTTTGCAGAGAAATCAATGGCAAAGCAAATTCTATCTGACTTCAGTAAGGAAGGAGAGGTAGCCTTATTTACAGCAGGAGACCTTAGACAAAACACTGCATCAGAAATTTTCACTGAGCTGAAAGTGAAAGCTCCAGCTTTTCAAGAGAGATTGTGCCCTCTGTTTTGAGCTGCACTTTTAGGAAATACTCTATTAGGTGTTAGCCTTAATTAACCCTGGTGCAGTCGCATTTCTGAAGCAAGCGAAGGTTGTATTTTACACAAACATGAAATGGGGTTTGTCAGGAGAAGGAAAAACACTGAGTAAATGGAGCAGCTCTCCCATATGAGTACTTTAAATAGTGGATGCTGCACTTTGTGGCTCTTGGAGAAATGCAAGCTCAATCTCCCTTCCTTATCCATTCTGTCTACCCTCGAACGTACAGGCAAGTTGGGTTTTGCTCTGAAACAAGCACTAAGTAGACTGTTGCTATAGCAACCAACTCCCTGGAACCCATTTATAATTAAGATGGTGGTCTAACCACCTACAAAATACATCTTGCAAAAATCCCAAGTTTACAGCTTCTGAGAAACAACAGAATATTTTTACAGTGAGTCTATCTGATCAGGGCAAGGTTGGTTAGGTTAGTTTGCAAGGGTGATTAGGTATTTGGAAGTAGTTTGCTACTGAGATAGCAAAAAGATGCTAGGAAACAGCAGGGTTGCAATTTAAGGCTTTTTTTGCTAGATTTCTTAAAGCTTCAATCAATAACAAGACAGTGCTTGAATAATCTCAGATCTCAGAAGTACTCTTCAACTATAATCTGTAAAATTTTGGTATACCTAATGAATCATACTTAAAAATTTAAAATGCCCTTAGCTTTTTTTCACAATTCAAAAGCTCTTTTAACTTAAAAATCACATAATAAAACTAATAAATAATTTTTGTGTTAGAGAAAGGTATGTTTCCCTTCAGTGTTTATTAAAGGAGATGACAGCTAGACTGTATGATTCAGTGCAATCCTTGAAAGACAAATTAAGAATGGATGAGGTTAATTTAAAAATTACATTTATTGCTGATTGAGGGCTGTATGATGCAGATGATAGAAACATGAAGGCTTTATGTTATGAGATTTTATAGATATAAACATGTACAGATATTTAAAAGGAAGAATTCTCTCTGTTGCTCCCTTGACCTCTGAACATTTTATATCATTAAAGATAATGTACTCATTAGTGTATATAGAAATAGTAATGCCGTTGACTCACAGTGGTTCAATCAAATAGCTTATTGTTTCCCAAGTAAGACTAGTCTCTGTTGTAGCGTGTTTCAAACTTAGTTAATTAAAGAGCCATTTAGTCTTTGAAGTATTAAAAAAATCCAAAGATGAAGCAGGTTTTTAAAAGAAGTGTAAAGACTAGGCAACTTTCATTTAACTCAATAAAATTTAGTCTAAATGTTGATTGTTCATACTTTACTTCCATTTTCCTACTTTTTGTTTGTTTTCTTGGAAAAATCTATGTTTTTTCTCTTTATTTTCTCAATTGTTTTACTAGCCATGTTCTAATGTTTTATACACCAGTAGTAACCCCAGAACCCCAAACCGCAAACTGCTGTTCTGCAGTGTGCTTCTGAGCCCCCCAAAAATCCTAGATTTCATGATCAGAAAAGGAAGGTTCCACCTTTCTAGTCACATTCCAATAAAAGCTTCTTCTTTCTAACTTGGTTCTACCGCTTATCAATCACTGTCGTCTACTGTAACAGTGCTCCCATTCTGCTGTTCCTCTCTGTGCCTTAATTGTGTTTTAGGGAAGCTGTATTTTTACGAGGCCAAAGCCTGTAGTTAATTTTCAGCCTAACATCC
>NW_010561203.1:10660-24116 GCF_000687285.1 Phaethon lepturus | reverse complement strand
CAGGAATTTTGATTGATTTAAACTGATAGGATACTGCTCTTAATACCTGTGGGATTTCCTCAGAAATCAATTTCACTAATCCCCATCATGTGTATGCTCATGTCAACTGTGCTGCACTGAGCTGTGTTCTGTCTCCCCAGATAAGCAGGGTAGGATTCTTCCCTGAGCTGAAATGTGAGCTGTGTCAGGAGGCATGCTATCTTCCTTTATTTGCTAGAGAAAAAATGAAAAAGCCTGTAATTGCAGTAACTGTTACTGGATACTATTATTGGCCTAATCCTGAGTAGCAGAATAACCTCAGCTGTATTTTGGCTTCTCTACAGATAGATGATTGAACTTTCAAGTTGCCCACACTGTCAGTGCTGGCAAAAAAACCCACCAAAAACCCAACCAGTTTCTCCATTTCTTTATCTAACATTATACCTTATAGTCTACCAAAAGGAATGGAAAATGAGGCAATTCAAATGAATGTACATAAATCACCTGGCTGGATATAGACCATAATTATGATTTTTCATCTAGAAAACATACAAATCTTTATGCTGAAAGTCAACAGTAAATAATAAATCATTACATTTACTCCGGTTATATACTTAAAGCTTTAGAGATAAATTCTTGCAAGGTACAAGCAGTCTTCTGTAGGAATGCGCTCTAAAATTCTGTACTTCACTACTGAAAAGTCCTGGGGATAAGAGCAGGAGACAACCATAACAGAACAGCTGGGTTACTCTTCACCTGTACTGAGAACCAAGCAAGCCAGCAATGAGCAGTCAGCAAAGGGAGGAACAGAAGTCCCCTGCAAGCCAACACCACTTGGCTTGGGCACATTGAATGTTGTATACCAGATGGTCCTTTTGGCAATGGAAGAAGCCACTGATACGATTCCAAAACAGAGGTGGTAGCCAGACCTCCTGCACTGGGCTACAGTTACTGTAGCTGAGCTGACACTGAGGAAGGAAGTTAAAGGAACGTTGCAACCTGTATAATCTTAAAAAGGGCAGTGAACATTTTTATGAAGTACTGGCATCTAGGAGACCTACAACTGAAAAACATTGGCAACAACCTAAGCAGCACAATTTACCTATCCTATAGGCATTTCTTTTGTTATACTTCTCAAGATCACATACCTCTTTCCTGCATATGCCCAGGATACTATACTACTCTAAGGAGACTATTGAGCAGGAGAAGCAATGTGTGAAGTCTTCCTCGAGTGAGATGGCCTGGCAGGAAGAGGTAAAAATATTTAAGAAATTTTGACAAGTGACGTTCCTCAGGGGTTAGTATTGGGACTATCACTGTTTAACACCTTTATCAGTGCCATGGACAGTGGGATTGAGTGCACCCTCAGCAACTTTGCTGATGACACCAAGCTGTGTGGTGCGGTCAGCAGGCTGGAGGGAAGGGATGCCATCCAGAGGGACCTTGACAGGCTTGATGGGTGGACCTGTGTGACCTCATGAAGTTCAACAAGGACCAGTGCAAGGTCCTGGATTCAGAGCAGCCCTGAGGAGAAGGACTTGGGGGTGTTAGTTGATGAGAAGCTCAACATGACCAGGCAATGTGCACTTGCAGCCCAGAAAGCCAACTGTATCCTGGGCTGCATCAAAACAAGCATGACCATCAGGCCGAGGGAGGTGAGACCCAGCTGGAATACTGCATCCAGCTCTGGGGCCTCCGACCTGTGTAAGGCATGGGCCTGTTGGAGTAAGTCCAGAGGAGGGCCACAAAGATGATCAGAGGGCTGGAGCACCTCTCCTATGAAGACAGGCTGAGAGAATTGGAGTTGTTCAGCCTGGAGAAAAGGCGGCTCTCGGGAGACCTTATTGCAGCCTGCCAGTACTTAAAGGGGGCTTAGAAGAAAGATGGGGACAGACTTTTTAGCAGGACTTGTTGCGACAGGACAAGGGGTAATGGTTTTAAACTGAAAAAGGGTAAATTTAGATTAGATATAAGGAAGAAATTCTTCACTATGAGGGTGGTGAGGCACTGGAGCAGGTTGCCCAGAGAAGTTGTGGATGTCCCATCCCTGGAAGTGTTCAAGGCCAGGCTGAATGGGGCTTTCAGCAACCTGATCTAGTGGAAGGTGTCCCTGCCCTTGGCAAGGGGTTTGGAACTAGATGATCTTTCAGGTCCCTTCCAAGGCAAACCATTCTATGATTCTATGATACACAGGCAGTGTGCAAGACAGTTGATCCTCCCCAGTCAACACAACATCTGTTTCTGCGTTCCTATGAGGCATAGGTTTCTTCAAGTGCTGACAGCTCCCCATTATTTGGGCTTTTCAGTGGGCTGGGAAGACCTGGATAGTGGAAAAAACATAGATAATATGGGCTCTTGGGAGGGCACTGCAGTAGGACCAAAAGTTTTTTGCATGGAACAGCTTCCATCTGGCCTAGCCTGCATCTAAGAAACCCAGACAAACCTACATTCAGGGAGACCACAAAAACAGAGCGAGCACGTTCCCATGCATTTACATTATGAGGCACCTTAGCTAGCCCTGTGTGCACAGTCCACTTAATCCACAATCTGTGTAACTGCCCATGGATCATGGAGCATTAACTGTAATTGCAAATCCACTGGTCACCTCTGACTCCATGTGGCGATTTGCTGAAAAGCGCTGTTCCCTACAGTGCACAGGCCATGCACCATCCTTTCACATCCCCTTTTCACAATCTGCTTCACTGCCCAGCCATCTCACAGTTTCTTCACGCTAGCATATCTGTGGGATAGAGGGGGCACAAACTTTGGCCCAAGAATCACAGTGCTTCAATCAGCCAAATTGTTTACTCTTTGAGGCCAGTTCTATTAATAAATGCACTGTTAGTCACTGTGATTTCTGATGGGATGCTACATGTGTTAAAAGAATGAATGCTCCAAGTAGCTTCCAATTAGCTTGGAAATGTTTTCTGGTTCTTTGCCTAGAAGGACTCAGACAACAGTATCATTGTTAGCAATGAACTGCCACCTCCTAATGTTGAGTTACAAGAATTAGTGGCTTAGTAAACTACCAGTGACCTTCTTTTATTATTTTTTCAACTACTCATGAAGCTTTTGAAAAATGCTATGAAAAAGATATTTTAAATTAACAGAAATTGGGACAGTATGTATTTAGAATAGATGAGTTTATCGGCAACTCTGTGGCACCAAACTATTGTTCAGGAAAAAAAAAGATAGGATTCCTAAATATGTCTTACACTGGCTTCCCCATTGGTCTGTAACAAATAAGTTCAGCAAAAGCAGTCTGTTTAAAGAAAACTGCCTTTTGGCAACCATAGACCCTGAGCACTCTCCATTAGGATGTGGTGCCAAATTTTCTTACTTCTAATCATCAGACTGAACCTCTTCACAATTCTGTGATACTGCCCTGCTTCTGCTGGCTCTTTCACCTTTCTTAGGACTGATTCCTTTCTGCAGGAGGGGAATTGATGCAGGCCTGAAGATAACATTGCTAGAAGCAGCATTAACTTTATGTGCTGCCCCCAGGAAAGAGGTTACAGTGAGAACGGTTCTTTATTCTCCTCCCTCTGTCTTTTCTTGTATGTTGTTGGGACACAAAGCCACAGACTTCCAGGAAGGGACCTCCAGACCCTCTTCTGCTGCTACTGGTGCACCTGCACTCCTCTTAACTACATGTCTCTTTGCTTCAAAGCAGAGACAGCACCTCACCCTTAACTTGATCTTCAGGCATTGTGGTGTTGTCTCAGTCTTCATTTTATTTAATCAGGTCAGGAAATCTATAGAAAGTATTCTGTTATCTAATAAGAATGTCATATGGCAATCATCCACAGCATACAAATCAATAAACTTCCCCTAACAGTAATTTATCGCTCGTATCAAAGAGCAATCCACTTAGTGTTGTAATTAAAGGCATAACAATCTAAAGTGAGCACAATACAATATGAATAATGGCCCAATACAAATCATTTCACAGTAGAAAAAAATCCTATCATAAAGAGAGCTTTCTCTAGAACCCAGGAAGAAAATCCTTAAGTTAATTAAGGGCCTAACTATTATCAAGTTAAGCGACATGAGCATTGAAAACATTGCTTTACTATGCTTTCAGACAGGAGATTCCTGACTTTTTACAGCAACTAGTTTCTTAGTTCCTTAGACATAGGTCTACAGTAACATAAATACCCAAAGCAGCATAATCAATTGAAAAAATTTCTACTAAGTTATTAATTGACACACAGTATATTTCTTCGTGGGTTTGGGGCATACCTAAAAATTCCATCTCAGTGAGAATAAAAATGTGTGCCTTCATGCAAAAAATCAGAAAACTTCACTGCTGTAACTTTAATTTTTTTCTTCAGTTTTCTACCTATGCAGTTCCCATATTACAGTATTTGGAAGATAACAGGTAAAATCTCATTATTAGAACACTTTGACAATTTTTTTTTCAGGTACTCTTTCAAATTTCCCTTCCATTAATTGGCAAAATTCGCAATTTCCCCAACTTTAACTGAAAATTAGAGATTTCTCAAGTGGCTTATTTACCGGGCAGTGGTGTTACATCTGCTTCTTCAAGACAACTCAGTTCCACTTTCCTGTGACCACTATTTGATTTCTCTTCATGCAGGTTTCCACATTTAAAGTTGTTACTGGTAATGAGCTAAACTCCCTCCTGCCAAACAATGCTGAAGATCAATGCAATGTTAGAGAAAAGCATAAACCAACCAATGCCAGCTAACAACAGATCTGATTTTGCTTAAACAGCTCAGGCCTTTCTTCAAACACAGTCTCTTAAGATGGGAAGGGATCACCAGTCGGACTGACTTCCTTCTGTTTTGTACACCACTGTCAAATACCTTCCAAAGTGGCAACTCTGAATTAATTTATAACTTGGTATTATTCCTCAACTGCACCCCCATGAACATAAATACCTGAGTATAAAGCACACTGAATGGTGTTCTTCACTGATTTCTGGAAGTCTTGTGCATTTTATGCGATGGCAGCTAACTGAAAACATTAAAAAAATCTTTGTGTTTTTATCAAAATTCCCAATTTGGAATACCTCTGCTCATGTCATCTATGGTATCAATGAGGTTCACTTCAAAGAGTTTTACAGAATAGCAAGGCATGAAGGCTTAGACTCAATCTGTAACAAAAAAATTTAACAGAAATTACAAGATTCTGGAATTTCTTCACACTATTTCACAAGGCTGAACTTACAGCTTCTAAAATTAGAAATTTTAGCCACAAAATGTAGAAAACTTAATTCTGCTCACTGTGTCTTTCTAACCTTCTAAGTCACTTTCTGAACAGGATGCAAATGGAAACTTGGAAATGCAACAAATTATTCAGTTACGACATGTAAGTAGCCACTTTTCATCTTTTCAATAAAACAGGGTGTCCACAGACTGTGTAGATCTGCTGTTACAATGTAGTGGCCTTTTAACCAATTCATCTGCAAGAATACAAATGCTTACTAAATACAAATTGTGACTGTGTTAGTCATCTGCCTTTATAAAGTAGAGTTTCCTTTCCCCAGAAGGTAAGGAGCAAGAAGAATGCCATGTTCAGCTGATCGTGTTGCAGTTGGGCACCCTTGGACTTAATTTCCCAGATATTCCAACCCATTCTACATTCACATCATTTAATGGACATGCAAGATTACAATAGACTGTGTCCTAATTTTTGGACGTGGCGGGGAAGGGTAACAAAACAGTCTGTGCTGTGGTTATGAGATGAAAACAGGTCAGTGATTTGACGTTTGCTGAAAAAGTGCTGGGTGAGCAACCTTAATGGGCAGTCAAGATGATGGTAAATCACAAGACAGATTCTTAGGTTTGATTAAGGACTGTAAATCCAGTGGATCCTTTCTCCAAAGACTGCCTGTCTGTAAAGGGAATACCTGGATGGCTAAGAAAAAGCATTCAACAGTATTATCAAAAATCATCAACATTTCTGGGTCACACATTCATCTTGGCCACTTTCCAGTTGGCAGAGCAACTCTATAGGATCTGAAACAAGAGAGCGTCAGAGCAGCTTACATCAGTGACTGAAACAGAGGAATGGAAAGATGATACAGAAATACTGTCTTCTCTATTCAGTGCAGTGGTGGGCACAGCTTGAGTGTTATCGCAGAAAACTCAGCTGCATTTGTGCTTCTATCTTTTCATTCACCTCTGGGTTGAGCCTGTTTTTAGAGCAGGTGCAGTAACACTAGTAGTACCTTGCATGTTTTCCATCATTATCCAAGCAGATCTGCCTGGTTTTAACATCTGTGGCTCACTCTACCAGGCTCCTGGTAATAACTGTTAACAGAAAGACCTGCCAGTCTTCACACAGAGATGCTGTGTTCAACATTTACCGTTAGAAAAAAAGCATAGTGTCTGAAAAGAAGTATGTTAAACCACAGAAGGGTTTGCAGAATATCTAACTTAACATGAGGTTTTCACCTAGCAGAAAAGCCAAGGATGGCTTAACGTCTTTAACACTCTACAGGAATCTGTAGGAGACACTCATTTCCCTTCAACATGAAGGGAAATGAGCTCATCTATCGACATAAAATCTGCTCCACAGTTCATAGCCCTTGGGCTATGTTATACCACATCTTTGTCAATGCAAGCTATTCAACCGGGCAGTAACCTAGAAGTTATGAAGTCCAAAGGAAATAATTTGGGCATTTGCCCTTTGCCTACCCTGAGGTGTTTACCAAGGCACGTCCTACACTGACTCACTGTTTTTCCTTCCTGTTTTTTTAAAAGGCTGCTATTAAGTTAAACCCGTGCAGCCATACAGGCAGTTCTAAATAACAGGGTCATAAAACTTAAAGAACTTACTACAGTCCAGATCAATTGCTGGTCTAACATCATGAGCACTGTTAAAAATAGCACAGGAAGACTTCCCTTTCTGCTGCTCCCCACCCCATACATGGCTGACAGCTACATTTATCTGATACCCAGCCCTGACAGTTAAAAAAAGAAGTTAGCTTCCAAAATTAAAATAAACTCTGTCAGCAATGTGAACAGAGTCACTTAGAGTAGTTAAGATGTAACTCTGTATTCATCTCTCTAGGTAAAATTATTATCTCTACTTAAAATACACTAAAAAATTCAAATTCTTAGAATAAAATCTTAGTTTCATTGGGATCACTCTTTGGTTTTTTAGCTTGTCAGAGGAAATTGAGTTTCTTTAACAATGAAAAGCATAATCTATTGCTGGAGTTTGTCTAACAATATAAAAAAACACAATGCCAACACTTTAGAATCCTGAAGAAACTGTCTTTTAAAAAACAGCTTACCAAAATGGATCAGTTCTGAACTGCAAGCTCAAAACACAAGACTTTAGCACCATCAGTGCTTTTCCCTTATAGATCTTATCAAACCATGCAGACTAAAATTTTAAGTCTTGTGTGCCTAAATTTAGATTTCAAAAGCAGATGCAAAATTCTGACTCAGGCTATATATTTCAATTGTACATATTCCATTGGGTCAGAATACCAGGCTATAAAACAGGGAAATTCTAATTACATTAGTCCAGAAATGAAGGAATAATTGAAACCATTCTGCCATTGAACTAACTGCAGGCAACAAGGAGGGCATTAAGTAGATCAGCTCATCAATAATGGAATATGGAGACTTTCAACACTAAGTAGGTCAGTGGTACATATCTCTATTTTACCCTTGCATAGTCACTCGGCAGCCTACTCACAGTAAACTCAGAGTGGCTCTTTCCTCACCAGACAGCCTTCAGCATGCAAAAATATACCAAATCCTCACATCCCTGTTGAGAACTCGTGATCTGAAAATGCATGGGGATTGAAGATGGATAGTTGAAGGCTATCATCCAGGAAGGTTGCGTCAAGAAGTGCATTGATATTGCTTATTCTGTATCAGCTAGGAGTGTGCAAGGAAATAAGCCTGTGTGGCTGCTAAAAGGAACAATTCTGCATAAATCTAATCCTGATTTGCTGTATTAAATGGAATGCCTCCTATCAACAGATATTGCAGAGACTGTTGCAAATCCAGGGAGATTTTTTCCAGAGATCTGAGTGGGTTCTATATCAATACTTAACTTAACTGAAACATAACATTTTGAGACGCTTATATGAATTATTATTGATAGCTGTGTTACTTCGTTACTAAGAAAATACCAACAGAAGAATGGAAATGCACTATTTTGGAAGTCCCACTTTTCCGTAGAGGCTGTAACAAATGAATTTGAATAATTTCAGTTAAAGGAAATTTGCTCTTTCTTCCTCTTTTTCAAATTATTGCCAAAGGGATATAAGTAGAAAGCTGCCCAGTCAGCCTACCAGATACTTGCTGAGTCTGTGCTCAAAAAATTTCAAAGCTGATAGAAAAGGAGCTGTCCAGTTCAAAGTCAACATCATCCAGCCCTGCAGGAGAGTAGCACAAGGGGAAATGCAAAAGCAACCATCTATTCAAAATTCAGGGCAACCATGACATCTAATACCTACAATAAGAATGCTGTTGACTGATTAACAGAAATCTGCAACAGGATTCTTGCTGGGTACATTAATAACCTGCCAGGAGATCTGATAGCCAAAGGCAGTGTAGAAAGACAAACAGATTATTAATCCCTGAAAAGATTTAATAGGCATTATTTTTACCACAACCAAACTAAATAGGAAAAGAAAAATCAAACAAACTTCTTATTTCTCTAGGGCTAGACAGATGGTGACATCTCAGTGTGGCATACTGCACCTAGGAAGACTGAGGAATTCAATAACATAATAATTATAAAGATCAGATATTAGTCTGGTAATTTCAACTGTTAAATAACACTTTTTATTTGGGTTAGCATGGGCACCAACTAACACAGAACACATCAGTTGTTCTCTAGTGATAAATTTCACTGATAGTATCATAGTTACATCCAGATAAAGCAAAGTAAATTCCTTATTACTTCTCTTAAATAAAAAAAATTGGAAAATATGTCCCAAATAAATAAATACTCTAGAATACAAAAATTTTAAGTCTCATGTATTTGCCACCATAGGGCACTTTTCATTTGCTCTCCTCACTTTTTAACTGAACAAGTCATTCATGTGAGTAATGAAACTAATCTTATTGTGCAGCTTTTAATCTATTATTCAACAGCAAAAAGGAAATAAAAATCACCCTTTCTATCAATAATTCAGCTTCAGTGCTAATGCAGCCATTCAGCTGTCCCCCTTATCAGGGTCTCATACATTTTTAATGCTTAGGCTCTTTGTTAGGAGGTCAAATGTGTGAATTGTGGTTAGAAACACAGTTACCAGGCATGGGAAGGTCAACTAAAGAAAATATACCTATTGCCAACAAAACAAATTAGACTGGCAGGACTGTAAAGGAAAACTGCACAGTAGGGTCCTCAATGCCTGACTTTGCTGAAGACCAGAAAGATAAAGTCCAACTGCCAACGCTGCCCTGACAGCCCTGGCTGGTAAAGAACCTGGATGCTCTCGGCAGTTGCAGTGAAGCAACTTCAGCCTGCTTTGTCTGATGATGCAATACAGCACATGTCCTAATTCAGCCTCTCCTGCTGTTACTGTTAGTCTATTCAGATGCTGGGACAGACACTCTCTCCAGAGCACCGTAGACAAAGGTCAAGCATCTGACAACAGCAGTGTTTCCCTCACAGCCAAATTTTTACTGGTTTCGATGGTACTGTAATTTGGATACCTGTCACTAAAATTCAAACCTGGACTGCCTGGATCAGATCTCAGCATCTAACAAATCTACCTGGCCTCTTTAGCTTTACTTCCAGAGAGGCATTTTTAGAGAATTTAAACACCACAACAGTTTTTCAAGCCCCTGAAGTATAGATGGCTTTCTCAGTCTGCCTTTCCTGCAACGTGTGAATAGGGACTTGCAAGAAAAGCAAGAACTTTCTTAGCAAGGCTTTTTCATCTGCTAGTAACATCACTTGAGAGTGCAACTTTCTCTAATAGTACAGTTACCTACTTTGGAAAAGATTAGTGTGTCAAAAAATCTTTTAATGAGGGCTCCACAACCTCTGAGCTTAGACAGGTGCCATCTCCTCTCAAGGGTGGCACAGAAAACTCCTCTGAGTTGACACTAGAGACACCTATGAACTTTTAGACATCTCCCATGAAGCAGTGCATGTGAGCCTGGCATCAAGGAGCTGCTATTGCCTTTGCATGCCTTCCTGTTCTGTTGGATGGAAGGGTCCTGGTACAGAGACAGGACTCTTCCCACATGTTCCTGGAATAAAATATTCCTCCCTCAGTATGAGAGGCTGCTCCAGTCAGTCTCATTCCTCTGCTGAAGGGTTGACAAATTAGCTGAAGTTCTGTACTGGAAATGGTTCCATTTTATTTTTACCTCTTTGCAAACTCTACATGACCCAACACTTTTTATGACAGAAAAAGGGAAGGATTTGCCTTATTTCATCATAGCTCAAAATGAAGCCAATAAAATTGTATGTAACACTTGGCTATTTCTCTCTAGCTCTATTTCTTGCTGTCTGGCCTTCTCCAATAAGAGGAAGTGAAATTCATTTGTTCCTGAGAGTGTTAGCATTCACTTTAAATCTGGAATTGTTCCAGATGGAAAATTAGGCTTGTTCCTCTGTGTGTCACTTCACTGCTTCATGTAGATTTCCATTCCAGTGAAGCTTAGCAAAAACTTACATAGATCTATATAATGGTTGCTCACGGCCAAAACAGTACCACAATTTCCCTTGTAGTAATACACTAAAGAGGTAAAAATGAGCAGGACTTTGTAAGCTATAGCATCAAGGTTGTTTGACCATAAAGAATATCCAGGCAAGAGTCAATTTCAATTTCAGTTTTGCAAAATCAAAGAATAAAGATCATGTAATAAGTTCTGTTGCTGCCATGCCCACATATTCCAGGCCCAGATACCTGACTGACTTCCCCTTTACCCTCCTCCTCCCCTCATGTTAAGTGCTCTATAAACAAAGATCAGTTTTTGGGACTGTACTCCAAGGAGTTAGAAATTATATCTAGAAATGACAATGCAAAGCAAACGCCCACAGATGGATACAGACAAACGGTAGAGTACAAGGAAACAAGTACTCTTGTTTGAGAGAGTATCAGTTGGTCCATCAGAAAAAGTGTTATCTAGTGTTATCATACTTTTAGGGCTGGACTTCCAAACACAAGAAACCTCACAGGACAAAACATTTCTTCTTTGGAAATGTAACAAGGAGACAATGCAGACTGGCATGGTTGACTAATCATAAACAAGAATCAATATTTCGGTAGACTAAGATACAACTGACAGGACAGAGATTGGCCTTCAGAGGCCTTGGAAGGGAGGTCAACCACCAAACAATGGATGTTATAAAATAAAAGAAATGAGGGAAAATAGTCAAAGCAACAGGTATTTGGGTTAGTATAACCAGGCAGAAAAATACCACCCTTGTGACAACATTCTAAGTGGATATGAACAGGCAAGACTCTGCTTATCAAGGCTAGAGGAAAGGGAAATTTTGATACCTTGGAAGCAAAATGAACAGAACATGAATTAGAGCCTGAGTCATATGGATAAAAAGATTTTATGCACAGAATAGACAAGATGCAGACAGAGGCTGGATGTGAGAACAGAGAGAGAATTCTGAGTCAAAGAGCACTGCAGTGACCTGCAGGATAGTGGGCGGTATCCAGCAAAAGAAAAGGAGTTGGCTCAGGAAAATTAATTGCAAACACACTCCAGTTTGGTACTTACTAATGATTGCTAGGGTCTTGTTTGCTGACTCTAAGTTTAGCAAGTCAGCAAATATAGCACAGATGTGCAACACAAAGATGACACAGGTTTCACTGCAATCCAGACTGACTATGCCCTGCAGACAGAGACAGATGCAACTGTAACACTGTTAACTGCCTGTAAATGATATCTTTTTTTAAAACTGGAGAATTTGAGAGACTGTATGGCATTCATTACCATTTCAATCAACAGCAGCACAATGCAGCAGTGACAAGATTCAAATGACTATCCAATATTCATAATCTGAAAGGCTGAAGATAGCTTGGGGAAGAGAGTATTTATAGACTTTTATTATAGGCTTCCTATTTGGCAAAGATTTTGCACATATGAACTTGTCCCATGCATGAGACATAAGTCTGTGCAGGCAGCTCTTTCATAAAGAGAGATAAGAAAAGAAATAAGGTTGAGGAAGGTGTAATGGAGGCATATAAAATTGATTTTCAGCCTGTCTGTGACCTTGACTCAAAGGTTGAACGTGAGCTGTGAAGCAGACAATGAGGATGGGAACAAGCTGCAGACAGCAAAACTGCAAACTTTGTTTGGAATCATAGATTACAGACAAATTCTGACAGCCTGCCCCCATAATGAAGTGCACTAAGCATGTGATGATATTTTAATTTGCAGGGACAGTTGGGTACTTACAAAAGCACAACAGAGCTCAGACACTATTTCTCTCAGAGATAAAATTTTAGAAGAATGTTATTCAAGTCACTTGTGATGAAAAAAGACAAAAAAGGAAGATAAATTTTTATACAATATATCAGTTATTCTATCACATTGTGATAATCCATTTGTTCACATGCTCATGAAATACTTCCACTAATTAATCTTCTGGTCTGGAATTTTTTTAGGATGGGTCTGCAGACATGAAAAGAATTAAAGAAAGAATGTAGTCATGAAGGTAGAGAAAAACACTGGTCTCTGCTAAACTATTAATGGTGCAGTTAAGAAAGGCAGGGAAGAATGGCTGCCTAACATTTGCAGTTCGTCACTGAATTATGGGGACAAAATGATCTCAACAGTTCGTTCAAAACTGCAGAACAACCAGGGACCACATTACTACTACATGACTATGTTTCTCCAGCAAGAAACAGTTCAAGAGGCTCTGTCTGTTTTTTTGTTCCTGGGCCTTTTCTGTTGTGTAGCTTGGGGAAAGGAGGGGATAGCAGGTTAGGCTAGGTCCACACTCAGAATACTTTGTCAGCACAGGTGTTACTTATTATAATATTATGCAGTATACTATGCTGCCACAGGATTCTAAGGCAGATGCAGCTTATAACTGCAGATGCAGCAAAAAAAGTTTTTACAGCACAACTTCTTGATTCCCAGGGAGTGACAACTCATTTTTATTACACAGGTGGCTTCTGGCAAAATTACTGTTTGTCAGGTCACACACCAGTGTGCTGATCTGTGCGTAACTGCATCATAGCGAAATCTGTAGTACAGTCCTGGCCTTTGAGCTATGGAGGAACCTCTGCTCTACCTAGAAAACACTGCTTTGGCTTCTTAAGACATCTAGAGTGGCATATAAAGGCTGGAGAAGGACAGGGAGTGTGCACTGGATTTCTTCCCGGTCTAAAGCTCATTCTGACTCAGGCTGAGATTTGAGTTCCACAAACAAGGCAAAAATGCACAGTGTCCAGAGACATAATATTACATAAAGGACCGATTTACAACATCAAGATCCTTTGGCCCTTGCACAGAGTTCCTCTTAACTCATGGGGCACCAGCACAGCGGCACTCTTTCTATGTGG
>NW_010561203.1:7458-10629 GCF_000687285.1 Phaethon lepturus | reverse complement strand
CAGCAGGACTGAAATCCAACCTAGTATTGCCAGTAGTATTGCAAGTTTCCTACAAAATGTGCTTCTGGATAGAAATCATAGCACTTTTTTTTGTTAGTGTGCAATAGTGTGCTCAAGGCACTATTCAGAAATTATACATGCCCTGAGAAACTGACATGACTGGGAAATGAAAGCCCTTCCTGCAAAATATTTTGTTCAAAAAAAAAAAGCGGCTAATTCATGATTACAGTATTTTAAAATCATATTCTTCATGGAAAGGGAGTTTCTGGATATCTCCATGGCAGACCACTGAGATGGATCATCTGTGTGTTTTGTGCATGCTGCTTATGATCAATTCTGTTCTACTAATTGGCAAATCTTCTAGGCAGTGAGGCATTTTTCTTATTTTCCTGGAAGGACTATTTTGTTACAGCAAAACTGAATTTTCACAGAGAATATTTAAACTTTTGAAAAGTAGTGTATTCCCCATCAGAAAATCATTCTGTTAGAAAATTCCCAGCTAACTTCTAATCTACACAACCAGCTGGAGCAATTAGCTCTGCGTGATAATGCTAAAGCAGAGCTATTAAATAACCTTGGTATCAAGGTTACAGCAATTCAATGGCCAGGCTAGACAAAGAATGCTTCAGGGCACTCCCTCATGGTAGAAACTGCTCCTGCAAAGATCCTGCCTCACTTTCCCTTTCCCATTGTCTACTTAAATTAAGCTCATCAGCTTGCTTTATTTTTCTTTGGGGGGGGAGGGGGGGGAGCATTGAGGTCTCTATTGATCTCTTAACTGATGCTGTTATTAGGCTTCCAGTCCTGACTTCCTTGATTTAGAATCTCCTCCTCCTGGTCCCCTACCACTGCAATCAGCAGGCTTTTCTCCTATCTTGGGGAGTCTTATCTCCTATCCATATTAGCCCAATCTTCCTTCAGAAACATGGTTAACTTCACTCATCTAATTACTCTCAGTTCTGAGGCTGATAACACAGACATATCTTTGTCCCAGATGAGAGGAGAAACCTTATAATGCCATACTACAAGATTCTTCATCCCAGGTCCTTAAGGGTCCACTGGCCCTACATTCAAACTTGGCCCTGACATTAATAGCTCCCAAGACACTCTTCTCTCTAGCAAAGGCTACATCAAATATTTTTAAACAGTTTTCCTTAGGCACATGAGCAACTGATCTTGCAAAACATCTCTTCTGGCCTTAAAGAGCCAGTGTTCTGCTGCAGTGAATAAAAGACTAGAATATGTTCCTTAGATAACCTCTAGAGAACTGTATCATGCAAAAAGAAGAATAACTGGAAAATTCAAAGCATGTATAACAAGGCTTAGAAATTCAATTGATAAAAGAAAAAGTCACACCAGAAACAAGATCAAATGTGCTTGTAGAAGGAAGGAACTGAGAGTCAAGACATCACTGAGACTATCCCACAGTTTTAATTTGCAGGTACAGCTGAGATGCCATGAAAACTGCATCATAAAAGCAATTAAATAATGCCAGTAAAGGCTGAGATTATATTTGCCCATAAATTCTAGAGAATTTGCAGATGAAATGGCTGTGCTGCTAAAAAGTCAGACATTCTGCCAGAGAACTGGACTTAGCAGTAAGGAGGGCAACCTCGGAAATTACAGGCAGCAGAGCCCTCCCGCACTGCCAGGCACACTGTCAGGACCCGAAAAGCCAGCTACCAGACCTACCACCCCTTTCCTGTTCAACCGACCGGTACTCCTGCTCTGCTGTGCCACCTTGTGCTCGCCAGCTGACATCACACTGCTTCATCAAAGGAGTTAACTGCACACGGAATGTAATCATTAAAATCATTCTGGCTTAAATTTTCTGAGACCTTAATAACGTACACGGCGGTGTCTACCAGGTGACATAGCTATAAACACGACACATGAATACTGGAATTGCTGTACTACCAAAATCCTTTCTGTATCCTTGTGAAGGCCAAGAGGCTCACAGGTATTTTCCAATTTTTCAGTGATAACAAGGCAGAGTTTTGAGTTCATAGCAATTCAGATCATCAGGTAAGACCTCATTTCTCACAATTGGACATGTGGACATTTCTTACAATTGCTGCCAGAGCCATTGTATTGTCTCTTGTCCTTGTCCTCTGGGCTGTCAAGAAGCATGTCCCAGGGCTCAGAGCTGGGGATACACATTAAGAACTTCCCTATCCTGTTACCAACTCTGATGCTGATGTTGTATTTTGAACAAGCAAATCACCACCCTGAGTCTCTTACTTACCTCACTGTAAAATGGATATGATATTTATTTCACCAGGGTGACAGGGCTTTGGTGTGATTTTTCACAGCAGATGGGACTTTAGAGGTCTGCAAACTACACCACTTTAGAGGTGACAGAAACACCGCTCTGAAGCCAGGGCACACTGGGAGTTTAGCAGAGTACATTCAACAGAAGGAAGTCACAGCAATCCAAACAGCTCAAGAAAGCTTTTGCACTTAGCAAAGTGCTTGTATCATTTTTCCAGGCACATGCTAAACCTCTTTGTTTTTTCAGAGACCGCCAACGTTCAGGTTACGTGGGGATTTTCAGGTGCCAAAACTCTCAATTTTGGCAAGTATCTTGAATGACTTGGGGCATGGCAAAAAAGCTGCTTGTTAGCAAAAAATCTTAGGAACAACACAACTTGGGAGTCTACCTGATAAATTCCTTACTGCAGTCAACCTGGCCTCATAATCCTGGCATACAAAGCCCAACCACAGAAATATGTCTATTATGTAAAAATATTGCAGCAAGGACCTCACTGGCTGAGGCTGCAATAGCAGAGACACACAGAGGTAACATACCCAGTGCCTGGAAGCCAGAGATCAGCCACGAGGTGTCAGAGCTCCACTGGCAGTCCTGCCGCTTCACTTCCCGCAGGGAATCCTGCATCACAGCACCAGGAGCTGGACACACTCCATCAGCTTCCAGGCTATACCACACAGTGCTAAAGGGGGCAAATTGGTTCTTCAGTCACTTTTAACCCATGGAAAAATAGCCTCCAGATCAAGGAAAATAAACTGTGGTAACTTTCTGAATATCACAAATGCCTGTGCTGGCCTGCCAAATACCACTGCAGTATTTGCGTTTGGGATTCTCAAAGGATTAGGCCTCCTCCCTGCTTAGGAAGCATGCCGGGGTCAGTGGAGCGGGCCGGAATGCAGCTA
>NW_010561203.1:0-7427 GCF_000687285.1 Phaethon lepturus | reverse complement strand
ATCTTGGAAGATGGGAAAAGGGGGGGGAGCCATTTATGCTATTGCCTAGGGAAGCTGACAGACGTTTAATACAGGAGACCCTAAGCATGAGTTTATGAGTAAGAATAACCACTTAAGTATTGAAGGAGCACAGAGGTGTCTTCCTTTTATATAAACTGAAATGAAGATAGTATGAGGGCAATAACTTTTTTTACTTAAGAGCTTGCACTGAGAACGTGTTAAGAGTGAGCTCCTGACGATACAGAGATGACTTTGGTGAACATGTCCCCTCATGGGAATGCCCTGCCCTGTTCTTCAGGCAGGCTGCCCTCCTCTGCCTGCATGGCCACATTTCTGCTGCCTCCTCCCCACAGTAGGCAGAGGTTAGCAGCTGGCACAAGGGAATCGAGAGTGCAGCAACAGCCATACTCTGAATTACATCCACAAGAGCTTGTTAAGTCTCAATACTCCAGAGAGGTCCATCCCAGCTGATTTGACATTATTTTTGAGGAGTACCTAAGGCAGGTCCTTAGCAAGAACTGTCTGGGGGAAGAGGAAGCATATTCTTTCCTCTGTTGACTCATTCAACATCTAACCCTGGACTTCTTTAAATTAGTGCCTTCCAACCCACAAAGCAAATCACTTAGATGAGCTCTGGAAAAGGACTCTACCAGGCCTGGAAGAGCACACGTGAATGGCACCAGAGAAAAATACTTCGATCTGTCCAAATCTATTTGTTCAGTTTTAGTGTCACTGCTGTCTGAGCCAGCAACAGGGACAGAGACGTCACAGGAAGAGAACAGGAGAGCATCAAAGAAAGGGAAAGCTGAGAGGTGTGGGCTGGGTAGGAGGGATGATGGGAAAGCCACAGCTGGTAGGAGAATACTAAAGCCAAACAGAACTGATCACTGATCTCCACCTTCAGTTCCTCAAGGTTAGATGGCTCTGCAAAAAGTCTAGGAAACCACTGAGCTGCATCACTGGGAAGAATCATGAAAAAAAATATAACCACATTTTTAGGAGTGGTAAGGACTCAGGGAAGTGCTTTACTTATTTCATGAAAATTCAGAAGCTTAATGACAAAACTCCTGCTAAAAGGCACTTGCAGGTAGATGCAGATCACGTATGGTACAAAGTTGACTAGTTACTTTAGACTTGTTTGTCCTCAACAGCATGGAATGTGTATTTCCTATTCTACAAAGAGTCACCACATGTAGCTTCGGAGTGCGCAGAGCAACTATGTTGAGACTTCTGACTTGAACTTTGAGAACGGGACAAAACAAGAGTGAGAGCTGGCATCTGGCTGAGGCGGGGGGGACTCCTTTAATTTCTTGTGCCACAACTTAAGGCAATGACATTGTTCACAGCATTTGCACCCTCTGCTCCGTAACAGTATTCTCAATGTGTGTTATGGCAGTAGGTATCTTGATGCTCATTAAGTAACAGATTTATTGAAGTTCCAGGAAGAGATGGATTTTGATGCTAAGCACTGCAGTACTCTGTGACTGAAACAGTATTTACTTTGGATCAACAAAACAGGAAATTCTTATGTCATTGCTAATCCGGCCCTGGTTGCACTCTGGTGGTAGCCAGTTTCTGTTTCTGGTTTTAGTTATCTTCCTTCGTTCACTCTTTCAACCATATATTGTTAAATAAAATTCTGACTGAACCAATAGATACATGAACACTTAAGCTGTTTTTGCTTATATTGCAGGTGCAACGCTGAAGAACCCACTTGTAGATATGGATGCTGCCCTCTCCATGTGTAATGTAGCATGACATAGTTCCATGATGTTATATTGATGTCAGAATCAATGAAGATTTCTCTCTAGAGATCCCACTAGAGGTGTTGCAGCAGAAAATCATGCTAGTCTGTCTAACTGACTAATATAGTTCAGAGTTCCTGACAACCACACACCCCTGAGGCCATGTTTGGAGATGGGTGGTAACTAATACCCTTTAAAAAAACAACAACAAAAAAACTTTCAGTAGGATTTTGAAAAAAAGTCATGCCATGACAAGAAGGTTTAAGAAAAAGAGACAGCATATTTCTGTCACATTGTGCCACGTAACAACTGAAAATACCACTGTACTTGTAAAACACAGGTATGTGCAGAATGAGCATTCACTTGCGCAGTTGTTATGAAGAGGTAAAATTGTTTTCCATTGTACTAATTTTTCTTCAATTTTATAGAAATGCTTTATATATTTTATGGCAACTGTTTAACCATCTTAAAGCAACAAGGTTCTAGACTGCAGATTACATTAGTATGGCAAGATTTACTGCCTGGGGAACGGTATTTTGTAAACATACAAATAAAAACATCAGGAAGCATAATATAGTATGCCCTATATTGTCCAAAGACATCTATTTATCATGTAGCAGAAATAGTGAAGAGAATAAAGATGTATACTTGAAAATGGCCATCAAAAAGAGAACTTATTTGATTCTGTTCTAAAGGACAGAAAACATGCTGTTTATACCCATGATAATGGCTGTACTTAATCTTATACAAAGTCTCCTTTTTCCAATTTAAAAACCAGTGTCAAAGTGCTAGGTAGGACATATTGTTAACCCAGTTTCCATTTTTTTGTGGCATCCTTGTAGTCAGTTTAACAGAACAGTCATTATTTTCATACCCCAGTTTGAATATGGTCTTGGCTGTCTTGCACTCAGAATGAATTGAAAAAAACCCGTGTGCTTTGTCGATGGCACCAGATGATCAAATGATCCCCGCTGGCCATGGTATATTTGGACAGATCTTAACAATCTCCTCATCTAGTGTCCTTCCTCAGACAGTATTTAGAGACAGTATCTTTGCCCTGAGATTTGCTGTCTCAGGGAAAAGTGGAAGAAGGACCTATGAGGCTGGGGACTGAACCAAGGGAAAAATAATTCCTTCCTGACTCAAGTGAGCTTACATCTTGGTACAGAAGGTGTAACTTTATTTATTATTTATATCCCTAAAATTCACTGAAGTGGCAAGGAATTAATCTCATGAAGCTTTATTCATCAAGGTAACTGTCTGTACTTTGTCTATAGTAAACAGAAGATGATGAATAACTACAGAGGTTGATGGAAGACTCTCTGGAAATACTCCACTCTCTGTACTGACCATATAAGGCTCACAGACAAATACCTTAGATTAGATGCCTGAATTTTGATGTCTAAACTTAAGATGATTTCTACCTTAAATAATTTATAATGGCAGGAATATATAAGCACAGTATTTAAATGATGCTTAAATTTTGCAAGAATCTGGATTATAAAAAAGCATAATGCATCAAGAATATGATGCTATAAGATGAAATCATGTCCCTTAGATATGGTATGCACCTTCTCAGTATTACTCTGTGATTACCAAGAAGAGAGAGTTTGTCTCTCCAACACCCCAAGACTGCCAATACAAGTAAACTTTCAGAATGCAGCCAATTTACCACAACTATCTTCTTAAAATATAGATTATAGGTGCCTAAGGCCCTCTTCCATGGAATAAAACTATGTCTCTGAAGACTGCTAAGAATTTGCCATTTAACCTATAAAAGCTTGAAATGCCAAGCAGTTCATCATACAGGCATTCTTTCCTGAAATACTAAATGACACATTAGATTTGGGCTAATCAAATAATAACAAACATAGGGCTTAACATTCCAGCAACAGACAGAGACAAAAATGACGGAAAAAATGCCTTTGGGTAGCCTATTCTAGTTCTCCCTGTGGAGTTCCATGACTGCTAGTGCAATGTTGTAGGAAGCTCAGAAATCTTCAGAGCTTAATCATTCTCCATTTGAAGAATGAACAGAAAATCTACCTCCTCAAGACCATATTGAATAAGGTGTAGCAAGATTGGTTGTGAACTAGTTTGGAAGAAAATCTTCAAATTAAACTTGTTATATTACATGAGCAATGTCTCCTTAGGAAATTAAGACATGCTGGTGAAATGAGCCAATACATGTGAATATTCAATTTCTCATGCAGTGTGTAGCTGTGAGAACAGGTTCTTTCAGCCTGCTTTCAGCTGAACACTGTAATTTCCCTTTGGTGTTAGATGGCAATTTGACTTTTAAATGGATAATACATAAAATAAAATACATTAAGATAGAATATGAAAAACTTTGCACAGACTCTTGTGGCTACAAAATTTCAGATCAGCTTCTACGAAACTGCTCACGTATTTCCTGTCCTGTTTTTACAAGAATGGAAGCGGTGACCAGTTCCGTCCACACATTAAGATCAGAATAATAAGTAAAAGAAGGACAACACTTGTGTGCTAAAGACAACCTCCAAAGAAGAAACAAGGTTTTTTTTTTCCTTCTCATGGCTCACTAAAATGTAGAAAAATGTTCTGGAAAAATTTATTTTTAAAAAGCTGTATTCTGCTAAAGACATCAATCCTTGACATTCCTTCTTTTAATGCAGAGTTCACTGGAGTTTCAGAGGTGTTTTAGAAACTCCCAGGACATTGACCTGAGTACCCCTAATAAAACCCCACTTATTGCTTTGAATGGAGAGAGCACTCACCACTTTACAGAACTGGAGTGTAAAACTCGTGCTAGTAAAAATGTCTGGAAAAAATGTAGGAAGAAATGTCAGACCTACGTGAACTGTCAGGTAAGTGTTCTTTCCAAAAGCAAAGTATTAAAATGGCATTCAGATATTCCAGTCAAACGTACGTGATGCGAACTCTACGTCCTAGAGTAATATTTTTCTTCACTTACAATATTTCATTGTTCTAAGTAAGTTGGAGTGTTTGGTGGCAAGATATTGTAAATGCTTATGCTTTGCAGCAAATGCACAGGCTGCACAATAAAGTTGTAGGTAAACACAGGAATATTTAAGAGAGAACAATATTACATATTCCAGCTTCTACTTAACAAAAAGGATACAGACCAGCGGTACTCTTGGATGGACAATGTACGTGCACGGTACATATACATATACATGTATAATGAGTGAGTATACACACCTGAAAAGAGGTTTTGTGCAAACTTGCTAAGTTTGAGAATAGGGAAGAAATCTGAAGAAAGTACCGTTTAACAATCCAAGTAGCAGATTAATAAAATTTTCAGTACATATATGATTTATTATGTAATGAAGATACATGCTTTTATATGCTGTTTAACATATTTTGTTAACTATTTTTCATATATGTCATATTTGATGTACATATGCTTTATGTATTATATTTTAGTTACCATATTCTACATTACATATTAAAGTCACTTGGATTCTATGTTATGTTTGTTCTCTAAATCAACATCACTTTATTGTTTTACATAACATTAATGAATCACTATTTTCCGGCACTGCAAATTTGCTATTCAGAAAAAAAACCCTACTGCTTATGAAGGACTTTTTTTTTTTTTTTTTTTTTTTAAATCCCCAGCCTATATCTGAGGCTTAAAGAGACAAAGTTCACGATTCCTCTAATTCTTCTCCTCTGTGTAGGAGGACCTGGCTTATCAGTCAATCAACACTAAGAGAACCAGAATACTGAGATCAAAATACTACCTACTGCAATCTTATCCTGAGGAAGTTCGTAGATTATCAAGCATATGTCATTTGGAAAGTGGATTAGTTTCTAAACATAGACACCTACTGCTTTGAGAAGTGCCATGTTTAAGAAGAAGGGAAGTTCTGGCCTCTCTGAGGAATTAGTGCTGATATAACTAATTAACAAGAGCTCATCCATACCTTTTACAACATGCTTTATAAATTAGCTGGTTGACTCCTTGAAGAAAGTACAAATTTCCAGTCATATCTTAAAGTGTCCCATCTTCCTAAGTCTTAACTGTCTGAAGAAACAAAGAAAATAAATTAAGAGTTAAATCTGGCATAAGAGAGCACAGACTATAGTTTGAAGCTTAACGCTAAGTATATATGCACATTATATTTGCCTTGTCTTTCTAACTGTAGGAAACTGTTTAAGTGAAAGGGTATTTACAAATACTTCAAAACTACAGCAAGATAAAGATACATGATTTTTGAAGTTGAAGAAACACACTTTTCAATTTTGTTTTCTGTAGCCGTGTTTTGAACAGATCTATACAGCTCTCATAGCTTTATTAATACTTTCATACAATGCAATAGGAGCAGAACAGTTCCTTCAATTGTTACCACAAAAGAACTATTTAAAAGAAAATCGCTACACTACTATAAAACTATTGTTAATCCATATTCTACCACAGCTTCAGATTCATTTACATCCAGACATACAGTGCAAGTGCCACCTGAACTTCTATAACATTACAGTATGTTTTCTAACCTGAGAACTCCAAACTGACTCTGTGTGGTGCTGATCTACACAGCATTTTCACTTGAAAGTCAAGTGAAACTCAGGATGCTAAGCAGGTCCCTGAATAGTAACTCTAGTCTTATATTGAGTATTTAAATGGATTCAGTCATAAGCATCTGCCACTCAATTACAAGGGCTTTTTAAAGCAACAATTTGCTCAATGTTAATGTAATTGTATCCATGTGTTGATATTCTTAAGAAGAAAATTGCAGGAAGTGAAGGAAGAAGGCAAATATTTCCTTGTTGCAACACCAATACGTTGAAAGCTGATACAACCTGAAATGCAACCGTAATCACTTAAATGGAAGTACGTACCAAACGACACATTCCTATCAGTTGGCCTTTAGCAGGCGCTGCGAACCCTCATCATCTTGAAAAATAAGGCAGGTAATGACAGCCATGATAACACAAATGGGAAGGACACAATTCAGTTGACAATCCATTAAAAAGGAGCACCTTTGTTAATACCATATGGAACAAAGGCAGGCGTATCGCTGCAATTACAGAAATAAGCGGAACACCAGGAAAGGCGCGTGTGGTGATACACCAGGGATGTGCCAGATAATGGTCTTATGTACTTTCTGTGTGACTACAGGTATTAACGGCAGCAGGGCGCAGGCAGACAGGGACAAGGGGCTGAGCAGAAGCCAAGTGCTGATGTGCTCACCAGACGTGCAGGTTCCTGGGGGTCCTCACACGAGTTAAGCCCACAGAGCACTCACCTGTTTTACACAAACAGCTTCAATCCCCAGCACACGCTGTTACAAACAAACAGCCTCAATTACTTTCAGCATGTTATGCCTCGGATTTCGGCTTTTATCACTGCACCGATTAACTAGGAAGTGCTAGCAAGAAGCAAGCACAGGCCTCGCCCTTGCGTGATTTAAACACAGTGATGGGCTTTGCAAAGCTATGGAGAGCAACGCCAGGCCCTGACAGCTTGCTACACTGCTGCAGGCAGCTGTGCCGCGGGGATGCTCCTCTGAGGCAACCATCAGCTCTTCGGGTCTCCCAGTCTCAGCCTTGCACCAAATAACGCGGGGCCTTTCCACTCCTTGCGATTCACCTGCGCCGGGCGGCCGCCCGCCCTCACCCCCCGCGAAGTCCCCAAGGCTGCGGCCGCGAAGCGGGCTGCTGAGGGGAATTTGCCCT
>NW_010561202.1:0-26407 GCF_000687285.1 Phaethon lepturus | reverse complement strand
GGTCCTTTCCAACCTCAGTGATTCTGTGATCACAGCTACTGGTGCTATGTTGCATCCCCACCCCTGAGAGTCTGCCTGGGCTTCTGATGACAGCTGTTGTGTTGCAGTACACTGAGGTGCCTCGTGGCTCTTTCCCATGTCGCTTTGGAGAGCCTGGCTGTCCTCTTGGCATCCATGTGCAGACAGCACTGGGGATTTTCCCTGACCCCCTGCTGTAAAGCAGAAGGGCTGCCAATCCAGGGGACAGAGTTGAGCATTTTAAGCACCGCTTATAAACACAACCCCAACAAAGCTCAAGTCTGAGGGCTTTACATGGGCTTGAGAAAGATGTCGAGGTGGTGTCTAAATGTGCCTGACTGCAGTAAAGCTGCTTAGTGACTCAGTTTAGGCTCCAGCCCATAGACTGAAGCACGTTATTCAACAGAATAAGGCAGCACAGGGATTGAAAGGCAAGAGGGATCATTGCCCATTGGTATCTTCCATACCCATGTCAACACCCACGGTCAGGATGACTCCTGTAACAGCAATCTAGGTGATAGCTACTCCCCACGTTTCAGAAGACAAACCAGCCGCTGTTACGGCAGACACAGGAGCTGAATCTCAGGAAATGCTCCATCCAACCTGTGGAAAGGAGTGAGCAGGTTTATCTGGCTCTCAGGGTGGATTCTCCATGCTGCACTTGTCCTTTACTGAAGGTGAAAGGGTCTTAGGGCAGGAGGGCCAGTTCCCAATGGGAGACTACATGCACTGCAAGGCCAGGCCTTAACTTCCCCCAAACCTGGGAACAAGGTTTCACTTGGAGCTTGTTCCATTGTTCCTGACTTCTTGGTCTGTGCAGCAACGTGTTGGGAAAAGTACTGGATCAGATTTCATGCCCCTGTGGGGTTTGGGGAATGTTTGTAGCAAATGAAGAAATGATTCAGTTTGAAGCTCGAGGTGGCTCTAAATGAACAGAGAACCCAAGTAGGTCACTAGCACATCCCTGGGTTTCTCATGCCCTCTTCTCAGGCTTTGCTACGCAAAATCAACAGAGGTTTTTTTGCTGAGACTAAGAATAGGCCAAGTTCCAAGGTCAAGCCACCCGTTTGGCCTTCTCCATCTATATGAATTAACTGTCTTCAGCACAAATTTGAAACAGTGCAAATGCATCATTGTTAGAGCATGTTTTGAGAACAGCTTCAGGAGCACTGAGCATATCGTTACTTGTACAGAGGCAGGGTTCCCAGATATTTCACTGCAATTGCTATTTAGGCTCATTTACCACAGTGGCTTCCCAGTCTCTCTTTTATTTCCAGGTTACTCCTTTGCCACAGAACAAGTATTTCTTTTTCACCGGTAGCACAAGATGCGTTTTCCTTGGATTCTCTTGAGTGTTCCTTGCTTGTGGTCAATAAAAGAGAAAGTTCACAGCAAGTCTGACTGTGATGTGTTGTTGCGGCTACTTTTGCATAGCTTCATTTCTCAGCCTCCTGAGGTAGGGGTAGGCTTTCACCCAGGGGCACTGGAGTTCATGTCCAGTGGGTTTTGTTCCTTTTTTTGCCGTTAGCAAAAGGCTAATGGCTAAAGGCCCTTCTTCACACTCTCATGAAATTGTTCCTGCCTTTGTCTTTCCCTCCTGCTCCCCTTGGGTGCTCGGTCTTGGTTCAAAGGCACCTTGTGCCAGCAGACTTCTTTACACCTGGTGCAACCTAGGGACGATTCACCCCCAGAGAAAGAATAGGCAGTTGTGAATTCCCATCGTCACCAAGGGCTTCCTGCAATGGAAAATAGCTCAAGGTTTCCGAGGCTCCCTTCTCCCCCAACAAAATTAGCCCGTGGGCAGATGCACAATCAGCACATCTCTATTTGTCTTGGCTGTGAGCCCTCCACAGCCAGTACTGTCTTCTTTGGGAAACCAGTGAATTGCTTTTTATTACCTTCCACTTCCTTGCACTCAAACTGTCTGTTTTGCAGGATCCGGGGTGAATTTAGTCCTTTCCTTTTTAGCAGAGTCTTTTCTCCATATGGCCCCGCTTTTTTTGGCTGTGACTGCCATAGCGAAAGGCCTATGTTGGTACATATGGCCTGTTTCTCATTTAAGAAATGGGCATGGCAATTCTTCCATGCCTCCTAGGTGCATTCTGAAGAAAATATGTTAAGTTATTCCAACCTCTGATCTGTATGATAAGTATATGTGATTACTGCCTGTCAACCAGGTAGATGTATGTCGCAAGGCAACATAAGATGTTAAGATGGTCCTTCTAGCTATGGGATAACTCATCATTAACAAATGTTAGGTGGTCACTTTGACCTGAGAGCAAGGGTAGACCTCAGAATTTCCTGGTTCACCAGGAACACCTGTACTGCTTGAGAGCAGGAAAATATCTCCTGGGGGTCACACAGCAGTGTGAGGCAGATGTCCCATGGGGGAAGAGTTCGGACTCCATCCAGTACATCTGTGCAGCAGTCACTTGTAATCATTGCTAATCCAATGACAGTAATAAGTAGATATGGACTCCTGCATGGATTTATTGGTCTGAGGGGATACGACTGGCAGAGATAAAGCAAGGGACAATATTTACCAGAAATAAATGTTGACATTTATGGAAACCTAGAGTGTGTGTTCACATCTATTTGGAATGTTTTCATGAGAGCTACCTGGGACGCCTCCATTATGGGTATATTTCTTAAAGGGTAATAAGTTTTTCTCTTAAACTAATATTCTAAAGGGATAGATTAAATTAAAGGTTAATTTAAAAACTATTTTTTTTCTCCTGGAAGGTGAATATTTTTCACTCACACTGCTGCAGTCCATCATAATGTGTTTATTTGTATGTGTAATTTGGTTATCTGACATTACTTCAAACTTAGTATTATTCATTTCTTATGAGTAAAGAACAATTTAGGCCATGGTCCTTTACATTAATCTCATAAATTAATCCCAATGGATAAAATCTTGCCCCCATTGATGTTGACTGCAAAACTACCATGGATGTCCTTGGGGCCAGGGTTTCACCTGCTACTTGTATGCTTAATCAAACATCTAAGAGTTTGCAGGGTCCACGTTTTACTGACCTGCTGTGTGCCAGGGGCTCTCCTCATGTTCAGCCAGCATATCCTATCCTCCAATAGGGATGGCAAGACCTCAGGAGAACAAGCCTGTTGAAAAAATTCAAAGTCCTGTTGCAAAAATCCTGACCTGCTTTCCATCTTCCAAGAGCTGAACAGGTTAAAGGAGTGAAATCTAGGCTGTCCACATCATTTGCATCTGGTGGTTACTCAGGGTCAGCGTTCCCCTGTGCAGTCAGGCAGGGATTGATTTTTGTTTGTATAGGTCTATCTCGCAGCAACAGAGAAAGATGTTACAAACATGGGAAAATCTGATATGGAGAAGCTGGCAAGGGAAGCTGTTCAGTCTTTTAGGACTAATATATATGCATGCATTTAATGAATGGTGTATTATATAGCCCATAAAAAATATATCGAAACATATCAGAATTGTGAAGTGAAACACTGGGCTATGGATGGTGTTTCCTGACTGAATAAATATCCTTTGTGATTGGCTTGGGTTTATTTTATCTCTTTATTTTTCACTCTTACTATTCAGTAGTGGTTTTTGAATTTCCTGGACTCTGCAGAGGATCAGTCATTTTCTCCCTGTGGCATTCTCAGCAGAGCATCTTCATCCTGTGCATATTCACAGTTGACTGGGTGCACTGAAGTGCTCTTATTCTTTTTGTTTCCTGAAAAACTTAGTTGTAGAAAATCAAAAAAGAGGGTCAGCTAACTGGGCAGGTCCCTGTAGGGAACTCAAGGACCTTGCGCTTGTTGAATTTGTTGGAGCTTCATGATGTTAATCTTTTCCACCTGACAAGTTAGCCAGATACAAGAGGTCATGGTTAGTTTTTACTGAAAGGAGAAAATGGTTGTTTTGGGTTGGTTTTTTGTGTGTGTTTCTGTCTTTTAACACAGCACCCAACTTTCTGCCAGCACTAACACAAAATGGCTTTTTTTTTTTTTTTCTCTGTCCTGGGCATAAATTCCCACTTCTCGTTTCCTTTTTTAATGTTCTCTGCTTCCCTGGACTGTTGCCACTCTGCTGCAGACACAAAGCAATAACCAGATAAGCTCTCCCCTTTGCACCTGCGTTCACTCACCCGCACTTAGGCTGGGAGCGGGGAAGAGTCCTTCACGAGGGCTGTGGGCGAAGGGCGGCAACTGCATCCGAACGGCAAGAGTCCCTGTGTGCAAAGCGGAGAGCCTCTTCTCTCCGCTTCCAGTAGCGCCTGCCTGCTCTGCAAATCGATCTGCGGATGCCTGAAGATGGGCACCCAGAAAATGAGGTACAGACAGTGGCAGAGTGTGACAAATCTAGATTAGGAGCAATCTGTCACAGCCAGGGATGGTATCCATTTCTGAACTCACGGGCAAGAAATACTCATTGACATTAGTGGGAGCACAATGGGGGCTCAGCTTGCCCACAGTTACTATATTAAATGACCTGTAACTCAAAAGGTCTTGGATGAAATTTATTATTCTGCACTCAGCCCATCATTTTGCTGTGACATTTAGCTCAAGACAAATTCTGAAGAAGTGGTAAGATAGTGGAAAGCAGGGGAGGGGAAAAAAAAGAATAAATTAAATCTAGGTAATTTTATTAATGATTTTTTAATTTTAAATACCTGTGAGTAATTTTGTTCCTATTCCACAGAAACAGCCCCCTTTTGCAGAAGGAATTGCAGCATACTAAGCGCTAGGAAGATGTTATCGCGGAAACTGTTTTCATTGTTGAGTAAAGAGAAATTCCCTCTTATTTCTCATCGTTGTTATAGGTCCTTCGCTGACCTGCCAGAGTTTCCTACTAGTCTGTTGATCTGTTGATGGTGCTGGTCAAGGATATTGCCCCCTCTGCTATCTCCAGATATAGGTCTGTGTTGACATGTATGTGAAATGGCTTCTTCAAACACTGTTTTATTGTTTTTTCAGTTTGGGAATTAAAATGGAAAGCACATTCACTCCTTAATGTAGAAATAAAAATGGAAATTTTATTTCAAAATATTTAAAGGGTTTAAAATAACAATCAGCACAAAGTGAGTTTGGTCCATTTTTTAAAAGCAGCCTCCCAAGGGCAGGTGAATTACAGGTCCTCGTATGTGGATCCAGTCTGCCTTCACATTTTGATGAGATTTCATAGCTCTTTCATTCATTTATGGTAATGCATCAAATTATGCTTTAAGAAAGTTAGAAATGAAGTCAAGAGATACTTCTTGCTGAAAAGTATTTTGCATAAATGCAGTGACTTTTAATTTTGGGTAAAGAGATTGCCAGAGATTGATAATGCAGCCTAGAAGTGACTAAAATGTTGGCATGTCCTCTGCAAGTTTCTCTTCCATTGATAAATATCCTTGCTGCCACAGACATGTGCATCTTTGTCCAGCTGTGTGCTGTAGTAGAGAGCCATCTTTTTATTCTTTGGGCAGATAAAAGTCCTGAATGTATAGGCCAGTAATTTGTTATAGTGGCCTGATAGAGATTTCTGAATGTTACGTGGACATAGCAGGACAGGACAAAGAGATTTGGATAATCTGATGATCGAAATCAGCGTGTGTAGGAGCATGAATTATGAAGCATTTTCTTGTTTTTTTTTTTACCCTGAATAAGCTAACTCTTCAGATGTGTATATAAGTAATAACTAAGATATGCCTTCATAACTGCGAGTGGCAACCCTGCAAGGATTGTACTGCACTTTTGGCAAATGATGTTTTCTCCAAAAGCGGTTGTTTAGAAAAATCATGAATTATTTAACTTGTGCTTCTTAAAAAAAGGACACTGAAATTATTATTTTCTCTTTTCTTTTTGGTGTTTTGTTTAGAAGCCTGTTTTTTGTGATATTCTTCCTTCTAATTCAGTTTGGTAAGTGTGTTACAATACCCTCTGTTTGACACGTCTTCTACAATACCCTTCAGAGAAACGGTGGCTAAAAGGACTCTGTGAGAGAGTTTTTCTTATTTGCTGGGCCTGCTTCTCGTGAGGAGTCGGGGCAACAAGTGAGATTTCACTTCCCTGGTCCCCCTCTGCTCGCAGGTATTTTGAAAGTAGAGGCAAAAATGCTGCTGAGCCAGCACAAAACCCCTTTGCACAGGGGGCACTGGGACTCAATCTGTCCATCCCCACGTGGAGGTGCGGTCCCAAATGCCTGGGTCAGCTTTTTTTGAGGGGGGAGCAGCAAGCTAAGAACTCAGCAGGAGCAGCGGTGATGCCCAGGTCCATAGGGGTCTCTCACTCTCTGGTGTCCTGGGGGGCACGCACCCCCTGCACCCCCTCCCAACAATAGACCCAGCTCATCTACAGAGGTAAATGACGAACATTCATGGAGGTTGAACATGGTTGAACAGGACATGGTTTAGGGGACATGGTGGTGCTGGATTAATGGTTGGACTTGATGATCTTGAAGGTCCTTTCCAACCTAGTGATTCTGTGATTCTGTGAGGTTGGGTGATCAACATTGAAGTGCTGCAGTATCTTGAGGTCAGACAGCGACCTATTAACCAAGAATAAGCTGAAGGTCTTGATGTGCCGTAGTAGGGGGCCAAAGTGCATGTCAGCGATTAAAAAAATTGTTGCTTGTGGTAGCTGATAAATATAACGCTCGGCATCTTGGACGCTCCCGCTAGACCTAGATACTGGGTAGTTTTAACTCTGTTTTACTACTTCTATATCTATGGCTGAAGTCATAATATTTATGCAGAGTAGTTTTTCAAGAAGCTTACTGGATGCAAAAAAAAGTTCCTGGGTTTTCCCCTTTCATGGAGGCAAGCTGAAGGTCAGATTTACAACATTTCAAGCTACATTCTGTGCTCATTTGCACAGCTGTAATCTTGACTTATGCCACCGAGGACAAGCAATTGCTTCAGACTTACGGGGATATAACTGACAGCAGAATTTAGCTCAGGATTGCCAAAGCTTGACAGAAAAGGAGCTCTGAGGGTGGAATTTGGTGTTCATGAAGTAGCTTGTATATATTCAAGGAATGCAAGAGCCCAAAGATTTATTAGTAGTGTTTCACAGCATTATTGAAATTAGGCTTAATTATCTGTGTAATTTGCTGGAACCAGCATTTTAGCATTTTTGATCAAGTATATGCCATTAATTCTAAAAAGAGATGTACCAGGCTGTTCTCAAAAAGTGAAATAAAAAGATTTAAAAAGAAAGGCCAGAATTTCTAAACTGCATATTTCAAAAGCTTTGAACGTTGCTGTTGGTTGAGTCCCTCTCCCCTCTTTGCAAACAAACAATCTGTTTGCAGATCATTCATATGGAAGAAAGTTCACATCACCCCAGAGGGTTATTCCAGCAAGCAAGGAAAGGAAACGTCTCCTTGTTCCCAGGCTTGCTGAGCTCTGCCGTCCCTCTCCCTCCTGGCCTTGCTCCAGCCCCAAACCCAGCCTGGAACTGGTGCTGGCCATCCTTGGAGGAAGGAGGAGAAGTGGAGCTGTGAGCAGTAACCCACCCGCTCCTTCGCAGCAATGAACGTGCAAGGCTGCGGCTCAGACCTGTACCCTGTCCTCTCCGTCCAGACATGGTCCACAGGCACGGCTCTGTTCAGAGGTATCAGCTCCATGCCTAAACCTCTGCTTCTGCACTGTCTTGTTGCCAGCCCATGGTCGCCTGAGCTGCTGGCAAAGAGGGACGTTCTTGTGCCGAGAACAGCAGCCATGCCAAGGTGCAGTGGTCCTTCTTTTCAGCTGGTTTCTCTGGAAACTTTGGAGAAGACCCTTAGCCACTCTCTGTCATGTATTAAATGGCAGTAGCGTTGCTTTCCTCTTTCCAAAAGAGTGCTTTGAGGATACAGGCGTTAATATGTATGAATAGCTTGAAGCTTACATGAACACTGTAATGTTGAGGGCTAGAGGAATGCCAACACAGCCAGTTTATTAGTTGTCATTGTGCCAAACCTCTGCCCGAGCATGCCTTTGTGTTCGGGACAGCTGCTGAGTGATGGTTTTCTGTGGTCAGCACTTCTATAGTTCAGATTTTCACTTTTTTTTTTTTCCCTTTATACCTTCTCACTCCCTGCCTCCTGGGTAGGTCTCCAGCGGCACTGAGGTGGTCAGTACATTATTTTGGGAGGCAAGCGGTAAATACTAAAAGGGGGGATGCCGTTATTGAAAAGTTCTATGCCCTGACTCAAATGGCGGAGAAGCATCAGCTCAGACTTTCCCAGTAAATGATTAACTTTTGTTTGCGTGGGGAATAGAGCCGTGGTAAGAATGCAATTAATTACGCTGGCAGCCCAGCCAGGCCAGCAGTCAGCGGTGCTCTCACTTGCAGCTTCTGGCTCCGCAGGTCTGATTTGAGAGTAACTAATTAAACGCAGGTGCAGGCTCGAAGACTTGTTGAATTAATGCACAGTGTCTTCTTTTCTGTGTTCCCAGGCATTTGTAGCTCACAAGAAAAGAGCAGGCGCTTGATGCTACAAATAATAATAGAGTGCTGATGATGGAGGTAATTAATCCTTTATTATTCTGGTGTGATAGGCTGCTGCTAGGGCTGTCATTCAAGTACTTCTCATGCAAAAACGTGTCTCCAAGGTGAAAGAACATGGAGTAGGTGAAAGACTGTATAGCTTTTTAACGGATTTAATGGTGTTATGGGCACAGATACATCTTCAGACTTTTGGCAAGACCAGGTAGTTACAACTCAAGACCGGACATTCACTGCGCTATGTTCTGACTCGCTGAGACAATTTTAGCAGGCAGCAGCTTATGAAAATTCAGGCTGGTTCAAATGAAATGTGGACATGGAAGAGAAACACAAGGCCATAACTGTGGCTCACTGTAGGCTTTCTTTGCTCTTTTACTACTTCCTGGACATCCTCAGATGGCCACTGTCAGTAAGCGGCTACCGACTTCAGTGGGCCTTAGGTTAATCCCAGTGCTGTTCCTCCAAATGGTGCGGAAGGTGATGGTCTTGCCATAGGGGAGTCATAGTTTTGAGTGCAGGTAACGCAGGTGCCTAAGGAGCTGCAAAAATAGCAAATAGTATTTTGGGTTATTTATTACCAATACCAAATGCCACAAAGTGGTGTTTGTTGCTGGTAACTTTATGTTGCACAAGTAAGGATCCTTACTGGTTCAAATAAAACTCCAAGACTCAAATATCTTTTCCAGTTAAAATTGAGAGTAAATTATGAAAACATTGGCCTTCTGCTCTCTCTGTTGTCATTTACTTGCTTGTAATACCCCTTCCTTGCAGATACAGGAATTTCCTGATTTTATGAGATGGCAACGAGGACATAAACTTCTGCAGTAGAAACCCCATGGAGTGCCAGGCTTTAGGAGAAGGAAAAAACCCAAAACATAATCATGGAATCATAGAATAGTTTGGGTTGGAAGGGACCTTTAAAGGCCATCTAGTCCAACCCCCCTGCAATGAGCAGGGACAGCTTCAACTAGACCAGGTTGCTCAGAGCCCCGTCCAACCTGACCTGGAATGTTTCCAGGGATGCGGCATCTACCACCTCTCTGGGCAACCTGTGCCAGGGTTTCACCACCCTCATTGTGCAACATTTCTTCCTTAGATCTAATCTGAATGTGCCCTCTTTTAGTTTAAAAACATTACTCCTTGTCTTATTGCTACAGGTTCTGCTAAAAAGTCTGTCCCCATCTTTCTTGTAAGCCCCTTTAAGTACTGGAAAGCTGTGGGAAGGTCTCCCCAGAGCCTTCTCTTCTCCAGGCTGAACAACGTATGCGTTTATTTTAAAGACAGTAGTCGTTTCGTGCTCTTCTTGTTACTTCATGATGAAAATGGTCCAAAGCTATTAGGAATGTTTATAGTGAGAAAATAACGCCAAGTTTGATAAATGGATTGGATAGGACAGACCATGTTTTATTCAGTGCAGGAACCAAACACTGCCATATTGTACAGATTTGCTGATCTGGAAGAATTGTACTTGCCTTTATGGAATGTAGCTTGAAAGCCGAGTGCATGAATATTACAGTTTTCTTTTTTTTTAATGCAGAGAATTTTAAGACAGAAACATTGTTTGGAGGGATTTCTAAGAGATTCGGATCAACTTACGTAAGTTCAGGAAATTAGCAATAATTTTTTATCTTGCCGTATTTTCCAGTGGTTTTTGTTTTCCTTGCATCACAATTCTTAACCCACTGGCAAATTGTGAGTTAAGTATTTAGGTGGGGGTTGTACTCTGCTACAAATTTTAATGCTTACTCCATGTTAGGGAAATAGCTGAGGGCAGTTCTTAAGGCAGGGGTGTCTTTTGATTCTTCTTTTCCTCTTTGCCAGTTACCTGTGGTCCTGTGGGAAATTTTACATGGTGGGACATTTCCCCTCACTGCATGCATAGAAAGTTTGAAAAAATGCTATTTTACCACTGTTTGTATTTTACAACAGCAAGAACCCTCGCTGACCCACTCCTGGCTGTGGGGCCTGATGAAAGAGAACTTGGGAAAAGTGAAGTCCTAAATTATTTCTCAGGTCATAGGAAATTTAGTTCTTGTGTGTGTGTGTGTATGTAACCACGTGTTGTGCCGGTAACAAGTATGATTTTTATTTTCTGAACGCCACACCTCTGAAATTTCCAGGAAGCCGCTCTTTGCTGCTGACAGTTGCCACAAAGGCAACTGCAGCAGTGAGATGGTTTTTTGTTCGTGTGTTCTTGTCTTCATTAATTTCCAGTGTGTCATTTCAGCTGAAAATATGCAGTTGCTGTTAATGTGTTCAAAAGCATGTTGTTGGCTAGGCAGCTATTTATGTCACAGTAAATATTTGATGAGGCAGTGTGTTATTTTTAGCCACAATCACAGCATATCATTGGGATTTATAGGCCTGAAATATGTCATCTAACACATGATCGTTTGTTACCTTTACAGTTTCCTGAGGGTTTTTTCCACTTTCCTTTGTAATTTGAACCAGAGAGTTGGTGATTCAGAGAGTGTTGGTATGAACTGTTGCACATAAGCTGCATAGTGGGGGAAAGCTTCAAATCACGGGTCCCGTGCTGATGGGACATGCTGCAGCCACCGAAGCAATAAACCCAAGAAAGCCTGTGCAAATCTGTGAATGTACAAATGGATCTCAAAGCTGTGATTTTCATATTCCAGCAATCACTGCCGTAGGAGCGCATGACTGACAGCACAAAGGACTTAGATTTACTGTAGACAGATGTAAATTGATAAGCCAGTAGACATCCATCATTCTTCCTTTATTCTCTCTCTGTATCCCGTGTCTTTCTCTGCTGGCATAATCAAAGCTGACATAGTGCATGCTATACCAAGTTATCTTTTTCGTAATTATAAGACAGTACATGAGATCTGAGGGTGTTATTCGGGAAATGGCTCACTGAAATACAGGTTTTCAGAATGATCCTCTGATAATATTGTTTTTCACATAGATTCTTGATACTCAGAGTCTACAGCTATGTCTTTAAGCTGTCTGGGTGCTTTTAGAAGGGATAAGGACTTTGGAAAAAAATGAGGGAGCTTTTCCTTTTACACAGAAGAAAATGTACAAAGTGTGAGATACTAGTTTTCTTTCCCCTCACTCTCAGCTGAGTCTGAAGTCATTTTGCTGCACCGTACATGTTTCTAAAAAAGGGGCAGGAGGCGGGGGGCTGACTTAGGAGGAAGAGGTAAAAGAAATCAGGAAACCAAAACATGGAGATCGTCCAGAAAGAGCTAAAAGAGCAACCAGCCTCGCCCCTAGCACTGACTGGTGTGGTACACCTCTGGTGTCTTGAGGCCGAACGGTCCTTTTCCACTGATCCATCTCACTAGGCTCAGCTGCCTCTGACTTGAACTGCAACGTTATTAGATCTAAAGAGAACAGACTATGAGATACAATAGAGTTGTTATGATGCAGAAGCGCTTGGAAATCTTGTTTTTCCTCAGGACTGAAAAAGTATGGTAAAATCTGAATGCTGATATTGCAGCTCTTTGACCTCAAATACATACAGTAAAAATTCAGATTCCATCTGGATTCAGTGAATGTGAAACCTGAAAGAAGGCAAATGAATGAAGCTTTCATTGCTCTGGAGCTCCAGCAGGGAGGTGCTGCAGACCTTCCGGACAAATCCTAGGACCGTGAGTAACTTTCCATATGCTTTAACTTTTCTAGTATTATTACTGAACTGATCAAAAGAGCACAGAGAAAGAAAAATTACATTTGGATTTTTTTACTTTAGTCAGATTGAAAATAGTAGGGAAAATGGCATTATCTCACCTGATAAGGAAAAGATCATTACTTTCCATCCAAACACTGTTGTCTCTTTCCATGTCAGCCTTCCTCATACTTGCACTTCCAGAAACAAGCTGAGAAACCTATAGCTATACTTCATGGATGCTTATCATAGAATTATAGCATCATAGGATTGTTTAGGTTGGAAAAGACCTAAGAGACCAACCATTAACCTAGTGCTGCCAAGTCCACCACTAAACCATGTCGCTAAGCACCACATCTACACATCTTTTAAATACCTTCAGGGATGGTGACTCAACCACCTCCCTGGGCAGCCTGTTCCAATGTTTGACAACTTTTTCAGTGAAGAAACTTTCCCTAATATCCAATCTAAACCTTCTCTGGCACAACTTGAGGCCATTTCCTCTTGTTCTCTCAATAGTTACTTGGGAGAAAAGACCAACACCCATTTCACCACAACCCCCTTTCAGGTAGCGACAGAGAGCGATAAGGTCTCCCCTCAGGTTCCTTCTCCGCAGTCTAAACAACCCCAGTTCCCTCAGACGCTCCTCATAAGACTTGTGCTCTAGACCCTTCACCAGCTTCGTTGCCCTTCTCTGGACACGCTCCAGCACCTCAGCGTCCTTCTTGCCGTGAGGGGCTCAACACAGTATTCAAAGTGCAGCCTCACAGTGCCCAGTACAGGGACACGATCACTTCCCTACTCCTGCTGGCCACACTAGTTCTGATACAGGCCAGGACGCTGTTGGCCTTCTTGGCCACCTGGGCACACTGCCAGCTCATATTCAGCCGGCTGTCAACCAGCACCCCCAGGTCCTTTTCCTCCGGGCAGCTCTCCAGCCACTCCTCCCCAAACCTGTAGCGTTTCATGGGGTTGTTGTGGCCAAAGTGCAGGACCTTGCACTTGGCCTTATTAAACCTCATACATTTGACCTCGGCCCATCAATCCAGCCTGTCCAGATCCCTCTGCAGAGCCGTTCTTCCCTTGAGTCCAACTTGGTGTTGTCTGCAAACTTATTGAGGGAGGACTCGATCCCCTCACCCAGATCATTGATAAAGATATGTGCAGGCCTTGTCTGCTCACTGGTGCTTGGCGTTGCCACGTCGGCAGGAAAACACATTTCTGTACCGTACAGGTGCATAGGCTACAGGCCAATAAAGAGAGAGCAAGTGGGATAAGCTGTCTACTTTGCATGTGAAATTTGATAGCATAGTCTCATATTTATCCAGAATGCAGTTTAAGCTCTTCCTCCTGCCTTTGCTAAGCTTGGGCTTGCCTTCCATGCTTGTTTCAGTCCCCTCTACAAAGATGGGCAAAACCTTCCTGCATGATAGTGTGGGTTAATTTATTTATTGCTGTGAAGGATGTCGTAGAGTCTTTGGCAGATACCAAAGCAGAAAGAGTCCTTATTATTCGCACAAAGACTCTGATATTTGCCTTCACCTGCAGCCCCCTGCCCCTTTGCCTAAATGAATTCTAACAGAGTGCACCATTGGCTTTGCTCACCAGGGTCCAGACTCGTGATATCTCAAGTTTTGCTTTACCTCACCTACTTACATGCACAATGACCATAAAGTAGAAAGCAAGGTATTTCTCTCCCTTTCATTTTTAAAACAGGGAAGGTCTTACATCCAGTAGCTCCTCTGCTTAAATATAGCTAACAGGTAGTTTCAAAGAGGCAGAATTGATTTATTTTTATTTTTCTTTAAGCAATTAACTCAGGTGCCAGAATTAGGAGCCTGTTTGTGCTAAATTGCTTCTGTAGTTGGTGGAGAAAGAGAAATGCTTCTGAAGGGAGATTCAGATCTTAGCTGCCCTTTGGAAGTGCCTGTTTCCTGATGCAGATGGTACCCAATTTCAGCATCTCAATTTTAAATGCTTCCAATTAAGCAGGACGAACCTAGTGCTCTTCACAGTGTTGGGAGCTTGCTGAGATGATGAAAGGCACTGCTGGTCGTGCACTCCTGTTAAAAGCCAGCTCCTTGTCTTATGGCAACTTGTGGAGTTACAAAAGAAGAAAGAGTCCAAATGTTCTTGGCTACAGTGAATAAAGCAGCATGTTGAACTACTAATAACTTAAGTGAGAGTGGTTGTCTGAAATATTCTTAGAGATCATCTAGGAACGACTAGGTGACTCCCATTGGTCCGAGTGCTGTTTAAATCTTTTGCTTGCATGCACTGATGCATTATTGCTCCTGTCATTGTAGGACTTTTCACTGTAATCTGACTTTTTTGGGGATTATAGAAAGTACTTTGGAAAAGGACAGAAATTTCTCTGTAATTCTTGCAGTGCACATGTATCCCCATAAGAGCTGCCCAAGCGGACGCTGCCAAATGATTTTGCATAGGTCACTGAAAAACTCTTTGGAATAGCTATGCTGACTTGCTATGAGCACAGATTAGTTTCAAACGCAGGAAGAAAAGATGCAAAATCTTATTTTCCAATTTCCTAGGCCACCCAGTTCACAGGACACTCATGCCAAAAATGTGTTTACTGGACTATTTTCTTAACAGGGTCTTGATGTTTCCTTCAAGGTAATTCTTAAAGAAAGGGTTTATTTCTTCTCACTTTTTCTTGTCTGTTTCTCTGGCAGGAATAGGCCTTTGGGAGCTTCTTAGGAGTGAAAGTGTAAGAAAACCATCTTCCAGAATGTGCGCTGCGTGTTTGTTGCTGCATATTCCTTCAGAATTTGCTTTTAAAATGCATATTGGTTACAAAATAAACCCAAATGAGCCATTATACTCCGCTGTGTAATTATGTATTTAGGACACATACTACACACAGCTTTAAAAGAAATCTGTGTGGAAACAAATTGCATCGCATTTGCAATAGCTGAAAGTAGCTGAACAGCAACACCTCAAGCCTTTCAAAATACTGAAGTAATTTACGCTATTTTCTGAAGTAACTATCTCCCAAGCCTCGGATTCCAACATGGGAACTGTAGAGGTCTCAATATAGCATAAAGGACCTGGGCTCAGCTGCGTCACAGCCTTGAAGTAGATTTAGTGCTCCTGCATGACGTACCAGCTAGGAGCAGGATTGCTGGCCTTTGGGAGGGAGTGTGCCGTGGGTCTAACACACTGCGTTGAAAGTGGAGACGTGCTGAGGAGAGAGGCACCCCCAGGTGCAAGGGTGAAACCCAGCTCTCTGTGTCTCCAAAGATTAGTGACGAGCAGGGATTTAAGTTCAGGGTAAAGAGTTGTGGTGTTTACCTGAGAGAGGGGTGCACCTATATGGCTGGCCAAGAAGATGGAAGGGTGCCTGGCTTCTTGTTTCAGGGATTCAGATTGCCACAAGAGCAGTGCAGTTCATCTCCCCAGCTTTGACAGGGTTGTACCATGTATTCTTCCTCTTTAACGGGTAATTGGAAAAGTACCTGCCCCTTGGGGGGGCTGATCCTTGAAAACAGCCATGTGTAACAGAAGTGGCAGCAGGCACCCGTCAGCAAGCTGTGTGCCTGTCTGGATCGATGGTATGGAGCAATATCAAGTGTGCTTCCCTGCCTTGAGACAGCGGTTCCCGCATTAAATCTACAAAACGCCTTTCCCTGCACAGTACAGTTGGAAATGTTAAGTCACGCTTATTAGCGCTGGCACATGTAAAGCAGAGCTGCAGTAAATGAGTTAAGTGTCCTGAGGATTGGAGGGCTGGGGTGTTGTTTTTCCTTTTCTGGAGTTGAGCACTCAAGAGACTTGCGTTAAACCTGGGACTTTGCAGATCCTCATGCTGATTCTGCCACTTTATTGTTTGGCCTCAGGCTAGTCACTTAACCTCTTGCCGCCCTAATATCCCCATCTGGAAAATTATATTTACTTACTTTTCCCGAGGATTGCGCCTGTCAGGGATTTGGAGATCCTCAGATCTGAGATGATACAGGACTGCAAAAGATTCACTGCACATGCCGGCGGCGGGGAGCAGGCGCCCAGGCAGGAGAGCCTGCCTGCTTTGCTGGCTGGAACAGAGTCCGAAAGTGTGATCAGCAGGGGAGGGTCGTACTGCCTGTTTTCAGATTAATTCCTCTTCCTTCTGGCCTTTTCAGGTTTGCTGGAAGAAAAAGGAGGCAAGTGACTGAACGGAGAGGAGGGCGGCTGAGGTTAACTGCTCTCTCCTCTTGGTCCCCTGGATCTTCTCGTCAGCGCGGTAGCAGCTGGATCTCCCAGGAAGGTAATGATCTTCCCGGACAGCCCATCTTGCTGCAGGCTATTAGCGAAGCCAGGCAGCCCCTTTGCTGCCCATTTCTTTAGCAGGGAAAAATGAATCTCTGACCAAAAAAAAAAAGTACCTTCATATAATTAAGCAGCATTAGAATGAGGCCTGTGCCTTTGCTGATGAACTTCAGTGAAAGCAGATGGTCACAATGGTATTAAAAACTAAAGACTTCAGTCAAGCTTTTAATTGAAAACAATTGGACCCTGCTGGATGGTAATTACCTTGGCTGCTTGCAAATAATATCACAGCACTGCTACCTATGAAGGAAGAACAGAAACTGAGTTAATAAGAAGTGCTTGATCTGCATATAATAAACAAGGAACATCCAAAACTATTTTCTCTGGTAACTTCTCCTTTGCAAGATGCTTTCAAGTGGTTAGCAGTGTGAAAAGGAACACAGAGTGGCAGAAATTGAAACGTGTGAAGCGTTTGCTGGGTTCATAAAATAACTTGAGGAGCCTGTCTTCCCCCATCTCCCTCCTTTTTTTAACAGCTGAAGTCCCAGACAGGTCTAAGAAAAACAGCAAAACAAAAGAAAGTGGAAAAGCTCTAGATTATCCAGTGTTCCTCCTCTTCTGAATAGCAACGATAACAGCAGGCTGCCTTTATCATGTTTTCTTTCCCTTGCCTGATTGACTGGAAAGCTGGGGCTTTCTAAGCATCCAGAGTGTTCCCCCCCCAGTTCTTAACGGGATTTTAATGATCATTAACTTAATATGCCTCAGTGTCTAACAAAGCAAATGTAGTTTTGTGGCGTATTTTGCAGTGCTTCTAAAAGTGGTCTGACAATTTTCTCACTCCTCTTCCTTTTCTGTGCTGGGATCAGGTGAGGTTTCAAGGGCTACCCCACCTAAAGGGTTCCCAAATCCTGGTGTGGTATGTATTTGTTGACACGACATGACATTAATATCACTTTACGTTATCTTTCCTGCTGGGGAAAAAGACCTGTATTGCTGTGGATGTGTGAGTGGAAAAACCAGTCCTAACGTTATCTCTCAAACATAGGTCCTGGCTGTGTATAAAATGAACCAAATCTTGTCACCTTCCACACAAATGCTATTTTTTGCCTGGCAGTACTCTTGGGCATCGCTTTTTGTCCCCTTACGAGCAGGCAAGACACTCTGCTGCTCCAGAAGACCTCAGAGAGTGGCAGCTGCTGCAATTTTGCAAAATTAATGAGTAGCTGTGAACTGCTAGTAAAAGTGATGCAATGATTTTCCATAACATACCCTTTTAGAAGCAACGACTTTATCCGCTCTTTTTTTTTCCTATCCAAATATTTGTCTTTTCAAGGCACCAGCCAAGAGTTTGCCTTGTCTTGTCCGGCAGCATGATGAAATGGGCTTTTCCAGTATGTTTCATTTGGATTTGATGATTTTATGCCTGGAGTTCAACTTTCATTCACGTAACTCACCATGATTAACACAGAGAGTAAGGTCCTGGACTTGTGGAAGTCAGCAGAAGCTTTCACATTGTCTTTGTTAGGATTTTGTTTATTTTTATGTAATCAAAATATGCTTAAAGCTTTATTGATATAATACCTCTGAAGCCGCCATCTGAGTGCAGTCACAAGACATGTGTATCTCATAGAATCATTAAAACTGATGCTTTTAGCTGTTGCCTTGCCATCTAAGTTGAAGTATTCTCATTTGTGCTTAGGACTTCCTGGCAACCTTACCCTTGGCTTTTCCTCTGCTGCTGGGCTCTTGGAGGACAGGTCTGTGGTTGTTGGGGCTGGTGTTCTGCTATGTCTCATGGTCCTTTTGTTCAAGCTGATGGCAGGGTCTGAGCAGAAATTTGCTCACAGCCTTTCCAATCCCTCCTTTACCAAAGAACCTGGGACAAATTTGCAATTAGGAAAGGCTGCCTTTCAAAAGTGTCTTACGCTAGTGGCTGCAGTGATTTTATCATTTTTATAACAGCTACTTACTTTTAACTCTACAGAGTATGATCACTTATTGTAATTACTGCTTGCAGCTTCACGGGAGCTAGTATAGAGCATACTATTTTAAAGGTATAAGTAAGGCATAAGCTCTATTGATCTAAAGTATTCTGAGCGATAAACAGCTGCTGGGTTTGATTAAAGCTGAAGGGAAGCCGAAGCATTTAATCAATCTCCAAAGCAGCTCTGAGTATATTACAAAGCCATTGTGATTATTGCTATTATATGACAAGCTATAGCATAATAAAGAAAGAGGGATCGTTTTTCTTGGAAGCGTTTAGAGGTGTTGTAGTGCTTCTTCTCAGCCTGCCTGGTGCTGTCACCTGTGAAGCTCGGCTAAGTGACAGAGCATGCTGGCTCAAGCAGACTAATCCTGAAGGGAAAATGCAAGAGCAGGGCCTTTCAGCTCCCCAGAGTCTTCTGTCCCCGTGCCTAACTGTGGCCAACAGCAAGCGCTCGGGGAAGGAGTAGAAGAAACAAGGCAAGCGTACGATAACGCTGGCCACACCAGAACCCTCACTGATCTTTGCATCTTGCACAGCTGGGGATGTTCTGAGCTTGGGGTATATTTGTGCCTGTCTAACAGCCCTGAAGAGACCTTTCTACCATGACTTTGTTTAATCACTTCTTGAACCTTTGGACAGTCTTGGGCTTCACGACATCCTGTGGTGGTGCGTTTGCACAGTGCTGTCATGTGGCTTTGTAAAATAGTACTTTTTTGTTCTTGTTTTTCAGCTTTCTGCCTAATGATCTCCTTTAGTACCTTCTTACTCTTGTGTTAAGAAAAGCAATGGATAATGGTTAGCTGTTCACCTTTTCTATTTCATAAATATAGAGATGCCTGCCTCATCCTGCTCTGTTGTCTCCTTCTTTTCCAAGGATTATTTAGTCTCCCCTTTTCTGAAGCTGACTGATTCCTCTGACCATCCTTGTCATCGTTGCATCTGTCCCCTTCCTCATTTTGCTGCATGTTTTTTGAAATGTGTGTAATCAGAATTTCATATATTCCTTTAAAATGTGGGCTTTTCTGAGTTTATTATTTCTTCCTTTTTTAGGTGTTCAATGATTTGTACTTACTACATAACTTATAACAACATGTGTCATGAAATTTTGAAGATGTGGCTATAAGAAGGATTTCTGAAAACTGCACAACACAATCTTAGATTTAAAATCTATCATATGTTGCATTTAAAGTATGAAAATGGAATGTCTAAGAGCAGAATGGGACTTTTCCCCCTAGAAAATGTAATATGAAAATAAATTAATAGATAAGTTTATTAAACAAAGATTAATAAATTAATAAACAATTTAACAGATAGGTTTATTAAACCTTACTCTCGCTGTATGTGCAACAAAGAAGTTATAGCACTTAAGCCTGGAGAGGATAGCATTTGCATAGGCTACCTTTTGTCAAGGGTGTCTTGTATAAGTCCTCTCAGTGATTTCTTCAATCTTTCTCCACTGAATACAGAGAAATGTCAACTTCTGTGGGCCATAGTTGAATTGTCTCTCAAAATCAGAAAGTAAAAAATAAAACTTAAATGACTCATCTGATTTTTATTATTCACCTGGAGAGAAACAACAAAAGTAAATGGAGCTTATATAGTGATACATTGGTGAGGGCATTAGGCATAGATAAAGTAGAATGGCATTAGGGAGCAATAGGATGTGCTTTTCTACCTGTATTGATTTAAAATTAATGTTGCTCTTGCATATTTTATTTCCTTCTGGGGGCAGAATACTTGCACTGAATCCCTGTGGTCAACTGCGGTTTGCTAGTCAGCCCAAATTGCCAACTCTTGGTGGAGATGAACTCCTTTGGGTTAACCCTTTGAACTAACTTTGGAGAAGCAAGATTGGAAGGGCAGGCCTCCTGCCATCTTCTGTTTCTGAGTCTGTCTTGCTTTCACTCCTGCCTTCAGCGTGGTCCATGCTACGTGGGGGGACCTCTAAAGATATGCTGTTGCAAGATTTGCTTTTGCTGAATGAATCCCATACATGCAAGTCAGATCCCTTTGGGTTTGCAGGCAAATGTAAGATGTCCCTGCTTTTGTTTCTCTATTATATCTTTTCAAAACTTTAAAACTTTTGAAGCTTCTCATGACCTTCATGTGAAACCCTATGCATGACCCTAGTGTGCTGGAGGCTGAGCCTGGTGCAGTTATCTTTATTGCATAAGATTCCTACTGCAACAACAATTAAATATTCTTTATAGTGGTTTCACATGAGAGTCACAAGTCTTCTGGGAAACTTATCCTGAGTTTCACTTTATAATAGTATGAGAATCTTGTGAGCCTTGTGAATGCAGGTTTTTAAGTGAGAGTTAAGTAAATAAAATTTCAATTGGGAAATCTTGAGGTCGTCCACAAATGGCCAGAGCTGGAACACTTACCCTGTGAGGGTAAGCTGTGGGACTTGGGCTTGTTCAGCTTGGAGAAGAGATAGCTGCAGTGAAACCTAACAGCAGCCAGATGCTCAAGTCCATGACTTAGCTTGAATATCACTAGTTTCAATGTGCTGAATAGGTTGGACTGTTGAAACTACAGACCTAGCTGACAAATGGTTCCCATTTGAAAGCGGACCATAGCAGTCTACTGACGAGGGAGCCTCGCTTTCCTTAGGATGCAATCTGAGGAGCCTTTCCCTTGCAGCAATGATAGCCTTGCGTTCCTGTGCTGTTAACTCCGTGGTGCCAGCAAAGGTCTGGTACGGCTACATGGCAAATCACTAGGGGAATCAGTTCATGTTAAAAGTAATCTTTTTGTTTGTTGGTTGGGTTTTGCCTGGTTTTAAGTCGATTCCTCCCATGGTTCCATGAAAATTCGTCTTGGTGCAATTGAGGTGGGAACAAAGAGCAGGGAGTGCTTCAGCTGGCACTGGGTTTCAAAAGAGGCACTTTTTAGGCAGTGTCTTTACAGTCAGTTTTTGGGACCCCCCCTGGAAGTAGCCCCCAAGCCCATGACTCCACGGATAGCTGTTGAAGATGACCATTTGTGAAACCAGACTTCAAGCCAAGTTTGTGGCAAAACCAGACTGCAATGAACAATGAAACCCAATTAAACGCTGCTGCACAGTACTTGACTTACGTTGTTTTGCCATTTTTTGGGTTGAAATGTGACCATTTGCTAATGGGCCCCAGCACGCTTTGTTACTGGGCATTGAGATTTGTTGTAGGCCTACAAGATGATCAGTGTCTCCTGAGCCATTCAGGATGGGACCCTGCAGCTTGTCAGGTCCTCCTGCTGCTTTACATCGACTACGCCAAGACTGGCCAGCCTGGCCACTGTCCTCTATTCGGTTGCCTCAACCTTACTGCTGTTTATAATCAGAGATTGTGTCTGAGCAGAAGGATGTGAATGCATCAGCCACGTTCAAGAATATATGTTTGTGCCAAGGAGGACAGGATTTTGAGGAGCTGCGACTGTCAGCTAACCTCACCTGGAAAGGGAGCATGATACCTTGTTGCAGGGCCTGATCCTGCACCCTAGTGCTCAACCTTGGCATTGCTTCCGCTGGGATCAAAGTGAATCCTGGCCAAACTGAGACCTGCTTCTGTTTATGTTCCTTTCTAAAACTAATCTCTCTTTTCTCCACTACGCATATTTCCACCTTTGTGCTAATGAAAGCACTGGATTGTTCCAGAGGATCACATGGAAAATATCTGTGACCTTTGGCCATCTCTCAGAAATACTACAGTCGCTTTGGTGTTTGCTTTGGCGCGTTGCTGCGAAAGATTGTAGAGTGCGTGTGTTTATACGCGTACGGGGAGAGAGGGCTCCTGCTCGCTCTGCCTTTGTGAGGCTGCCAGACTGTCTGGCCCTGTCTATTCTACTGTAAGTGAAAAAGCCTCGCGAGCGCTCGCTGCGCGCTTGGACGAGGGCTCCGCTAGACACTACGCTTGGAAGCAGTTCTGTCGGCTTGAAAAAATCATCTTTCTGCCCAAATATTGTTTACTCCTCATTGTTGCAGGTAACATGTTGATTACTTGTCAGTGGAGAAATTTTTCTGTCTTCCCTTTGTTTCCTCTGTGTACTGGGCAACTTTGCATACAGTGCATTCGGGTGGCTCTCCCGTACCAGGCAGCCAGTTCCCCTTTGGGAACAGAAAGAGGATCTTCCATATGGAAGAATGAGAAGCAACATGTGAAAATCAGCAGTCAGATGCAGCCCTGGTTGAAAGACCTGGATATTGCTCTTGACAAAGAACTTATTTTCCTCCTGTAGCCTGTTGCCTTCTGAAGAAACAGAAGACAGAGGTTTTTAGAGGTTTTTAGAAGCCATTTCTGTCCAAACTAGGATTTCTCTGCTCTGTGTAGAGAGAGATTGTCCAGCTGAATTTAGAGAGATATTGTCCAGCTGAAAGCTGTCCTTCCACAACACCCTTTGAGAACATGAGGGCTGATGCCAGCAGCCCATGAGTGAATTCTCCTACCTATGAGAAAGCTCATTCTAGCTTTTAATGACATCTGTGAGCTCCTACTGAAAAGTCATGGACCACAGAACCTGCACTTGACTGGTAATTATAAAGTACTTTGATATTGAATGTGGAGTCTGAACAGCAGTTTGTAGAACTCAGGTCTCCTTTCCTTTTTCTAGTAGCAACAAGCATTTATCTCAGATTCCCTCTTCTGGAAGGAATAGCTGGAACACAAATGTGCATTGATGGGAGTTGCCAAGTACCTGGACCCAACCTGTAGCCCATCTGGCCTTGAGTCCTGTCTGTAGTCACACTGAGTATTTGGAGGAAGATGCAAGTTTTGCTGGAGTGGATGATTACAAACGACCTGCAAGGAAACTTGTCCACTGCTTCCTTGAGAGCTCTGTCTTAGCTTTCGTTTCAAGTGTCGGCACTATTAATTTCAGCAGGGGAGGTACAGTAACTAGTGCTTAACAATTACTTTTTTTTTGTTTCACCTGTCAAGCTTTGCTGGCCAATTTTGCTTTACAAAATCTATAAGTAGGGAACACTGGTGTTTTCTTTTGTACTGGGGACATGAAGGAATTAAAGGATTCAAGACTGTAAAGCCTTCATGAATAATTTAAGCTCTGTTTCCAACAAATGTTCGCTTTGCTACATACGCACTGATACTGGGCTGAGACATTTGTGGTATCAGCAACAGTGCCAAACCCCTGTGAGCCAAAAGGAAATAGGCTTTTATTCAGTGTTGGCCATCAATCTGCTTCCAACCTTCAGGACATACTCTTGTCAATTAGGGGCTTCTGCTTGAGAAATGTGGCCTGTTAGCTTGCAACAAAAATAGATAGGCCCAGGCACATTACCTTTACAACCTCTCCTACGATGCGCCATGCAGCCCAGCCAGCCTTGCTCCTCTTACTGCTCTGCTTCATGTTGCTCTTGTGAATAAATATTGCTGCACATATTTCAGCCAATGTACACGGTCACTCAGCTTCTCCTGCCAAAATGACTCAACTACCTGAGACAGAAATGGCAAGTCTTCTCACGGAAACCAGTCAGTGAGCTTCTCTGGGTCTTGGTCTGATTGTTTTGAGGGATCTTCTTGGTGTTATAAAGATTGAAGAAAGCCTGGAAATTTACAGTTGAGAAGTAGCCTACTTTGGATTCTCTTCATCCTGCCACTGAGGCAGTGTGAGACCTTTAGGCAAGGATTTTCCCTATCATAGCCTTCTAGGTTTTCCAGGGGTTTATTTTTGCTTGTGTGTGTGGTTTGGGTTTTTTTTTTTTTTTTTTTAATGTTTGGAAATGCTGAAAGCAAACACACTGCTCTTGCAGCCGTGTAAGCAGGCTTGCGTCATCAAGAGCGCACCTTACCAAAGCTCTGCCTACTACAAACGGATCTTCTAACGCAAGCGCTGTTTCATACACCGCGCTTCAAAGCGTTGACCACCCAGCCAGCATCCACAACCAGCAAGGTGAGGAATGACCAGCGGGCCCCTGTTTTTCACTGGTGCTGGGATTAAACATTCGTTTCCAATTCTCAGACCACCGTGTCTGAGGGTTCAAAATGGTGCTGTGCCTGCGTGCGTCCCCTCTGCCAGGGCACGGGTGCACGCCTCTGTAAAACCTGTCGGAGCTAAGCTGCTGCTGAGGGCTACGCGGCAGCGAGTGCGGCCCTATGCATTTGTGAAGATAAGTGAATCGGGAGGCAAAGCGCTTTTGCTGTGCTGCTGCTATTTCAGCGTGAAAGTGAGACCCTGAAATGCTCTGTTCTACTTCAGTAGCTCTAAGAGGAGCCTTTCTTCAGAGGTCTCCGGTACCCAGATTAATTGAAATAACTCCAAAGGGCTCTTTTAAATCTAATTCCCTCCCCTATGTTTGCAGTCTCTTCTCTTTTTTTCCCTCCTGTCTACACCCTCTCTTGAACAAAAAGCTTTAAAATGCTCTTCTGGAAAGAACTCGAATGTAATTCAGATGAAGTTAATGTGAAGTCAAGGTTGATTGCTCATCTCCTTGAAACTGCCGGCAGCGGCTCAGCGCCGGCGAGTGTGAGGCGGGAGTTCAAACACAACTGGGAGACTCGTGAGCGAACTGAACAAAAAGCAGGCTGGAGGCTGGAGATCCCTGCTCCCCCTCCTCCCCGTGTGGCTTTCTCAGCTCCCGCTGAACCCTTTGATCACCGTCCAGGGCGGGGTTACATGGCAGCCGGGGATGTACACACCAGCGGAGGCTGCTGTAATCTGCGCACGCAGATGTAACCTGCACCCTGTACCCCTATTTCCACTGCCCCACATCACCGTGGGGTGCATCGCTGCCTTCAGCTGAAAAGCAGGACTGTCCCTGCCAAGCACAGCTCCTTCTTCCAGAAATCTCTCCCATAACAACGTTTCAACCAAGCGTGCCTGTATTTTGTAACCAGTACTCTATTTTTGCCGGGCGCGTTTCTATTTGATGCTGAAATCTAAGACTGCGAGTACAGTCGTGCTATCCGGCGCACAGAGTTTGTGCCTTTCGGAAGTGGCTGCTGTGGGAGAGCTGCATGGTCGAGCACAGCGAGCCTGGGAAGGTGCTGTTTATGCCAAGAGCACTGCCAGGATCTGGCCTGAGGAAACTCATCCTCCGGACCACCTGCTTCAGGGCAGTATTTTAGCTCCATATTTCTCTAATAGGGATTTTAGTGCTGGGCTTAGTGGCTTGAGTCCAAGAGGAGTTCTTACAGATGTGCTGCCACTACCGTTCATACTTAAATGTTGACACGGTAACGTGCAAAATGAGCAGAAAGCTTGAAGACAAAGGCTAATTGGCTCTAAGGTAAAGTGAATGGGAATCGGTGGTGGAGGCGTGAGCTGTGGTCCCTTGTGATTTTCAGTTGCATTTATTTGTGGCCATTCCTCCAGCAGCAGGTGGGAAGAGGCACTTGGTTACTCCTGTTGGCCTCTGCCGCGGTGTCTTCTCATAAGTTGCCTCCAGCACAGTGGCACAAGTAGACTTTTTGTGATTGAAGACTGTCAGAGGCAGGCTGCATGTCAGCTCTTATGAAGACCTCCGCTTTCTTTTAAATCATACAGCAAACCTGATATGGCTTCCAGTTTTCTCTGTTATTTCCATGGGATGGTCAGAACATCCTAGAGGAATTATACGATTCTCTATCAAAATTTCTCTGGCTAATACCTACAGCACAGTCTTGCATCCCCCTCTTATTAAATGGTTTTCCCAGATGGTGGATCCATTACCCCTAGCAGGTTGCACAAAGAACAATGCAACCCTACAATTATTATTCTAATGAAAATGGTGAAACTGGTTTAAGAGGATTTAGAAATCTACCCCTTCTCTCCTTGGTTCCCGCCCTCCGTAAATTACTTCAAAGGTTGGTGAAAGAAATTTTGCCCAGGCAGATGAAAAACAGTGTCATGGTGTCTCCTCGTTCCCGCAAGTTTCTGCACAACAGGGCTGAAACAATAGATGGGCAAGTGCCTGGAGCAGGAGGCTGCGAAACTGCCGTGAGCCTCCCAGAGCTGCAGCTCAGAGTCCAGCGGGTGCCACCGAGCGGGGTCAAGGCGTGTCGGGGCGCTCGCCCGTGGCTTGGGCACGGCTAGCGGCGTGTGCTGCGTGGCGCTGGCGATGCAGAAAGGCAGGTGTGACT
>NW_010561201.1:0-27320 GCF_000687285.1 Phaethon lepturus | reverse complement strand
GCACCCGTCAGTAAAAATGAAGCTGGCATCTGCAAGCGTAATTCTCATTTTTCTTTCTTGTGCACGTTATTTAATTATTTATTTATTTATTTTTCTTGCGATTATTCCATAGACTGGTGTGGATATTCTTATGTTTATTTCTTCATTGGAATTTCCAATTTGGTATTATCTTTTTTTGCAGTTTATATACAGATATTGGCTTACTGTGCACTATATCTGAAGATGGCAATGTTAGGCATCAGTTGCCCCCAACCTTTTATTCCTTGGATGTATTTTCTCTTGTGGTTGTTGTACTGATTTTATTGTTGTGGGAGGGAAAATCAAAGCACAAGACTAAGGAGGCTCTGTTTAAAAACAAGGTGCTTAATATTAGTACTGTGGCTCAGTTATAGATCTCTGGCTTAACGTTTCTTTTCCCGCTTTACCTCGTGTTTTGTCAGCTGTTGCTATTGCATCTGGTTCATGGACACCGATTCAAATTTAGTAATAATAGTTATGGAACTGTGAGCTCAGTTCCTCTAAACAATTCTGGCTTGTGAGTAGAGCTGCTTGTTATAACAAAGAATTCATATATTTCAGCATGAGCTAACCAGAAGAATCTTTTTTTTTTTAATACTGTTTAAATGCTTGCATAATATTTACTGTATAGGTTAAAACGCATAGAATACAGAAAATTACACAGTATAGTGTAAAGAGATGAGACACGTTAGGAGGGCGGACAAGCTCACAATATTCAAAATGTCTCAGTAGGCTATGAAAATGAGGTGTAAACAGACGAGAGTGTCAGCCAAAAGGGTGAGATTTAGGTTGAGAAGGTGCTGAACAGGATGGTAAAGTCCTACTTTACTTGAAGTGTTTTCAGTGAAGCTGGTGAGGAGAGCCTCAAGACTACTTTGTGGTCAACTCTGTTGTCATTTGTCTTTCTAAAGCTCATGACCTCTGTGCATTTGAGAGACAGCTGGCAAAGCATGAAAGAGGTAGAGGTGTGGCATGTTTCCAGAAACTGGGGTGGGAGGTTGTTATATAAGCTCTTGCTTTTGTTTGATGTAACATCTCCGTGTAATTTGAAAGTCGTAGTAGACTGATGTCTTCTAACTCTGAATAGGTCAGTCCCAATTCCTAAAATGTGTTGCGGCTCACCGCCAATCATTGTCAAACTTCTAACTGAAAATAGGTTATGTGGTTTGGAGGCTAGCTACAAATCTGTATGATTATGGAGTGTTCCTGTCATGTTTTCAACAGCTAGACAGTTCCCTGAAAGCCAGCTGTGACTAAAGAACTTTTTTTTTTTTTAAATCTGCTTGTGTGTTGTATGAATTCTTACGCAGGGTGTTATCTTTCACACTGGCTTTTGCTGGAAAAAAAAAAGTTTGAGGTTCAAGAGCATGTTGGGCAGTTACTGCATATGTACAGTATCACCATGTTAAAACGTCCAGGCATCAGCCTTGCTCCAAAAACTCAAGTTACTAAGCTTTTGAACTATTCTGATAAACCTACAAAAAAACCCAAACCAAAACAAACAACCAAACCGAAGCATCAACAACAACACAAATCCCCACCAAAAAGAACCCAAACCCAAATTTAAAGTATAAGTTGAAACTTCTGAATTGAGAGATTTGTGTGAAAAAAATGGTGTTTTAAAAGAAAGATATACTCTGCTCCATAGATGTGTTGCTAAAACTATTGTAATAATTAATAATTTAAACTACGCTGTCATAAAAGTGCACATTCCGTTTCTCTTTTGTCGACTTAATGATTCGCCGATTGTAATTTTTCCCTCCATGTTTGACAGGTAAAAAGACCTTTTTACATAGTAATTTTGACAAGTACCTGTTTTATGTACTGATCTTCAGATAAGGAACCTGCAGTCATGTCCAGCTATTTTAGATCCTCAAAACCCACAGGTATAGATTAATAGAATCGTAGAATATCTTCAGTTGGAAGGGACCCATAAGGATCATCGACTCTATTGATAGATACACAGTGCAGGTTAGTTATTAAGTCACTGAACATAAAGTGTTTGTCTACTATGGGATGTAAATTGCCCGAGTGCTTCATTTTAGGAAGTGCTATAGCTATCTGAAAACAGGACTTAATTGCTTAATATAGATACTGCTGCACTTGTGACAGATGCACTGAGTACACCAGTAAGCAACTAAAATGGTGAAAGAGAAGTGATGACTTTAGGGATTTTACATGTTTTGCTTGCATTATTACTTTTAGATTAGTCTTTTGGTATGGTATGACTAATAAATGGGGAATCGGGGATTTCTAGTGTCAAGTGTTGCACAGAAGAATATCAACAAACGCATCAGCTATAGGAAGGATTAAGAGGCAAACAGTTACCCTTAAAATCAAACAAAAGCATCATCTTTGATAGCTTGTCTTATCTGGAGCAGGTGTGCCTTTACACTTACGCAAACTTAATCTACAAGGGGAAGACTAATTTTCACTGGGGAAGAGTTTTCCTAATTCTTTTAATGTGGATTTTCTGATGCAAAATCCCTAAATTGTGGTAACTGACATTAAATATGTTATGTAAGCTGTAACATCACATGTCCCTCCTTCCAAGTTTTGTCCTCTGAAGTAGTTGCAACAGTTACCTGTGTCAGCAAAATGTAATTTTTGCTGCTGTGTATACACAGTGCAGAAATACTCACTGGCGGCTACTGGACAGCATAGAGAGATCTCTTTTTATGTTTTACAAATCTCTGAAAAAACTTCCTAAGAAGTCAGAAGTGCACGTGGAAGTCAGGTATCTTTTCCTTTGGGATTCTTCAGTGCTGACATGGCTTTGCCACTTGGGGTCCCTTTCAGGAAGGGTCCTGTCACAAAAGCAATGTTTCCTTGTTACCGGAACAGCAAGAAGGTTCCTGTGAGCTCTCTTTGCAATGTAAGAATGTGAGGCCTACATATGTAGTGGAATGTAATAGTGTTCCTGAGGTTTAGTGATTCCAAATAATGGATATGCTTTTATAACTTCTTTGAATTGAAGTTTGGTTTTTTTTCTGACAAAGCAACTGTGATGCAAGGATGACTTTCATGAACGTTCTTCAAAAGCCTTGCAGCTCGTATCGGTGAAGTACGCAGAGAGTACTAGTCACAGACATTTATAAATGCTTTGGATATGGTTTAGATTTTATGCTGTTAAACATAAGATTCTTACAGCTTCCAATATGTTTCAGATCCAATGGCCATCCCACCATCATACAGTGACTTGGGAAAGTCTGCCAGGGATGTATTCAACAAGGGATATGGTAAGTACTGTGACTGTGGTTTGATAACCTTTTGTGTTTTTTCTTGGGCATCTTGAAAATTACAATAAAAGCATTAGTACTACAGAGATCCCCTAAATACCTTGTGGTAGGAATTCAGGAGAGGCCCAGAGCATCTAGCCCCTCTGAATTTGAACTTTAGACACGTATCATAAAAATGCTGCAGTAGGCAGAGAGTTAAGAGGGGAAAGTTACGAGTTTGACCTTAAGATGCGCTCCAGAACAGTCTGTGAAGAATGCTGCATTTTTTACCTTCCAATTTTTGTATATAGAGGCATTAAATCAGTCAAACTCGCATAGATTCAACTAAATTTCAACCCAAGTTCCCTGCTTTAGTGTCAGTTGTTTCAGGCTTTTCTACTCCATTCAAGGGCCAGGTATCATAGATTCTATGATTCTGTGGTTTCCCTAGATTCATGGCAAATTAGAAAGAAAAGGAAGAAAGCAATGTATATTGCACTGGTTGAAGTAAGTTGAAACATGTTTTTCTCATAGAAGGGGAAAAGAAAAATTCCGGCCCTGCAATCAGAAATATAAAAGTAAATTGAGTAAATCAGAAGAAATGGTAACTGTATTGATTGGTCCCAGACTGCAGGTAGCTGCAGAAGGTGGAGATACTTGATGATGGGTGACTGTTACGACTATAAATTTTGAGGCCACCCACTCTGAATTGTCAAAATTCCTTCAATCGTTCCTCAGTCAGATCAACAACTGTTGAAATATGAAAATAGGCTGTTTCAGGTCAGTGTAACCTACTTGCTGTACTTTGGGTGTGTTGGAAATAAGCCTTGCTCTTGTATATTGCAGTGAAAGGGATGCTGTGTACTCTTCTATTTTTCAGGATTTGGAATGGTCAAGTTAGAGTTGAAGACCAAGTCTTCCAGTGGCGTGGTAAGTATTGGGGGCTTTCAACATCAGCATTGCAATGGAAGGGCAAATTCCTGAACTGGTTGGTGGTAATAACTTGCTAGCAGGTGTTGCTTCTCTCTTTTGGTTCTCATTTTAAAACCTGTAGCTGACTGAGGTATTTCTGTAGTGATGCGTGGAACTGACATAGAGGTACTTCTTCTCCTGCAAGTGTACAAGAATTTTCACACATTTTGCTGTGGACATGTGGCTTTCCTTCCCATTCCCATTGCCAAACATAAGAGTTTCTTCACCCTGAACAGCTGTCATTTCTGCTTATGAATACAGTTGGGTTTCTCTGCTGTTGTTTTTTCACAGGATTTTTGGTCCAGACTAACTTTTTAATCCAAAAGGCCAAGGTGCAAATAATAAGAGCCACAGTTTAACTTAACTTCATTTTCACTCATCTCCACCATGCTTACAATGCAAGACTTCATTAAAACTAAACAGTCCTCCTGCAGCACGCTTTATGTAGAATTTGAGAGCATTTTATAGGCATTAATTAAGCTCTTGCACTTCAAGTAACTAGCAAATACTATGATTCTCACTTTAATTATGGAGAAGGGGAGCTTCCTCATGATTTCACAGGAGGGCTGGCAAAACCAGGAATGGGTTTCATAATTTTGGTCTTTAACCACAGGCATATATTAGTTACTAGATAAGCTGCTGCTTGCACTGAGTCTCAGCTCTGTGTATGCTACCACTTGATGCTGTTCTGGTTAATAAGCTGTGCTGCTTTTCGGCCTACTTCGTAACCATATTTGCCTTATCTCCCTCTTTCTCTTGCATTCTTTTAACACAAATGGTGTATGTAATTCCTTTTGGATTACCTTATTCTGTCTCAATTGAGCTTTTGAATGATTACTTGCATTGTGCACCAGGAACGTGTAGGCACGAGGAACTATGTGGTCTCTATACTACAACTGCTACCAGTTACTGACATCTCATGATATGCCTAGTTTTCCTGTCTGGAAGTTTTGATTCGCAAATAATATGCTAATGGTTAATTATGCTGTCTTCTGAATGTGATGGAACATGACGAACCATATTAAGTTCTAAAATGGGCTTTTCCTTTTCCATGCAACTTTTGTGTTGGATGTTTATCCAGCTGGTAAGAATAGTGACTGTTTTGGCATCTTGTCTCTTTATTGCTTTGCCTAACAAGGTTTTCCTGTGGTGCATATTGTTGTTCATAAACTTCCATTGTTTTTAGTCATGTTATCATCCACGTCATGAGGTTTGACTGTGCCCATAGCTCTTAATCTGCTGTATGATGCATGTATGTAAAGCCATTTGCAATCTTTGTCCAAAAATCCACAATAGGGACACTGTAAAAACAGCAGGAGGGAAAACAAGATAGATAGGGTATTGATACGGTTGTCTGTTGATTCAGGTTTTGTGCTTGCTAGTGTTTCTAATGAGCAGCCTGCTGCAACAAAATAGGGTTTTGGGGACAGAGACGAGGTTAGGAACAAAGCATGAGATCTAATTCATACTTGGGTACTAATAGTACCTTTGACCATTATGATACAGAAATGTTTTTCCTGTGGACTTAGAAAACGACAATGGTAGTGTCTGTTGGTTATAATTGTTTCATAGATTGCAAATGGTTTGGCCTAGTAAGTGCATGGTGTTCCTGAAGATGCCAGCCACCGTAAACTAGAAGGTCAGTGAGAAACTGAGCACATCTCTAGTTTAGACAGTTAAAAGATTGATGGCAGCAGATGCTGACTGTGTGCCTTCTGCTTCCAGAAGCAGATCCAGTTCTGACACCTGGCAAAATCCTTTGGCTTTTGATCATATGACAGTGCAGGGTTGGTTTTTTTTTTTCCCCCCTTTGGCTATGAGAAAAGCATTTTACAATCTTTCCTCTGCTTGGTCTGAGAAACAAATCAAGCCTTCTTAATCAGTTGCCTGCCCTAAGGTGAGAAGAAAGTTACTTCTGAGTTCTGATGCAAGTTTGAGCTGTCTTTACTGAATTTGTGGAAGTGAAATTAGAGCAGCGTGTAGCAATTATGTCCTAAAGGATAGTCTTAACGCATCCTGATTTGCATCACGTGTTTTTGTTAGTTGGGTAGATGTGTTATAAAACTGCTGTGCTGTTGTAGTAGCGCATTAGCTTGACTAAGTGTCTCCACCCCCTGCCCACAGTGTGTAAGGAATGTTAGCTGGCTGTGCTTCCTTGGCACTTAAAAACCATTTAAAGACAGCCTTTGTACACTCTGCAAAGTCCAGAATTGTGAAAGTAATGTACGTAGCATCCAGGACTGCTGTCCTGGAATGAGTTGGATCTGGGAAGTTAGGATTCCAAAGCTTGGATGTGTTGGCAATGGATACTGCCATCTCTTCAGCACTGTACTTTCAATACTTAAACTTCAGAAGAGGCAGAACTTGGAAATGTAACAGCAGATTAATTATCTTTCTTCAAGGAAAATATTTGAGAGACGAAGACAACTGAAATGAGATCAGTTCTTAGATGTTTCTTAAAACCTAGCTTGTACACCTTGAGCTTACTACTGCGAAAATATGCCTACTCCTTGCTTTATACTGTTGTGCATGAAACACCAAGTAGGCTACCTCTGAGTTATTCTGGGAGGAGAGATGTTTATTGAGACTTCAAGTCCCCTAAATAACAGGAAGCTCTGATGTGCGGGGACTGGCCAAACAGCATAGACAGCATGTTACAAAATACATACTAAACAAAATTCAGAGTTGTTAATTTAATTACACTAGTCATTGAAGGACCAGCCTGATTGAGAGATGTCAGGGTGCCACTGGGGTCAGTTTATTTTCTGATACTGTGAAAGAGAAAAGGTCTACAATTTTAAGGTGCCTTGCAAAGGGGTGACGAAGCTTCTAAAGTGTAGCTGCTGGCTGAGGTAATGACAGAGAAATTGGTGGGTTGAGGGAGAAGGTATTAAAGTCATCAATGTGGTATATGAAGAGTCTAAGTGACAACAGTATAAAAGGGTAGAGGGAACAACAATGTTAGGGTGCAGTAGGCGGTGTGAAAAGCATCAGTGTCCATTCTCCGCAACACAGTTTCACTGCTGAAAGGTGGAAAAAGAAAAATAAGAATTAAAAGGAAGAAACACACAAGATGTTTGGAGAAATGAGAGAAAAATCAATCCCTTTTTTTGCTATTCATCTAGCAGTGTAAGTTGGATGTAGAATTGCTTTTCTTAAGGGAGAGTTGATTTCCAGAAGGACTACAATGGGTGCTACTTCATGCACAATTGGGACAGTACTGGTAAGATGACAAAGGGAGTTAGAGGAGATTGTGAGGAAATCCAAGGATATAGAAGCAGCTTTGTATCCCAAGCGAGCATCTTCTGTCTGGGTATGGATCCATGTGCAGATACAGAGCAAGTTGTGGAATGTTGAAATAACAGTTGCTGCTTTGCAGCAGAAAAAAGACAGCGGAAATTTTTTTTTTTTTTTTATGTCCGGAGGAAGTAAAGACGTCAGGTCTTTGTGTAATAGTGCTTTTTCCAACCTAAGCAAGTTCCAGGGCTCCATGAGCACGCCCCAATGAAAGAAATGTCCAGAACAGAGATGCCAAAAGGAGTAGCATATTGTGATGCAAAAATAATTACTTTTGGTGGGGATAGGGAAGAGGAGCAAGATTTTGAGCGTTCTGTCAAAAGGCCTAAGGGTAGCAAGTGTGAGTGCTGGCACTTGACAAGTGGGAAAACTGAATGTAATTAAATATCAGAGTGCTGAAACTTAGTATTATGCTCTTGGCAGGAATTCTCTGCAACTGGTTCTTCCAACACAGACACAGGCAAGGCTTCAGGCAGCCTAGAGACTAAATATAAGATCAAAGACTATGGACTTATATTCACCCAGAAGTGGAACACAGACAACACATTGGGAACAGAAGTTTCCATGGAGGATCAGGTAAGAGGAAGTAGATACTCCACAAATTTTTCTGCAACTGGTATAAGAAAGTGTTGAGTAGAGCAGAAGATGTTGAAGAGTGAAAGCTGCACAAAACAATCCGGAGTACTAACAATAAAGAAGTTACATATATATGCAGAACGCACAGACCGAAAGAGGCCATTGTGAATTTTGGGGGTGGGGTGCACAGGCATTCCCACAGCGTTCTTACGGAGTTACTGCCATTACAAGCATGCAAAATCAGCTAGCTGGTTGAATGAGTATCACTATTAATCACTCCAAATAGTTTTTGCTTAAAGATGCACTCTATCTATGCAGAACGGTGACTGCTGCAGTCATGCAGGGTAAACAAAAGAGGGGGTCTTGTACATGTAAATGCTCTAATAGATAAGGGCTTAAATTTGGTTGCCTTGAGACTGAATGTATTTTGTAAAGTTCAAGAGAAAGGTTAGTTTGCAGCTTGGCACAGCTTACACAAAGGGTTGCTAGCATACAGCACTCTCAAAACACACACAGTTCTTTTTCAGAGTAATAGCTTTATGCTTTTCACTTAATGCCTGGAGCGTAAGGTAATGGTGCCAAAGGTAGAAAAAGTTCTTGTGGTGCCCTCTGCCATGTATGGCAATCAATTTTTGTAGTTACCTTTTGCACTTTTACCTGTGCCTTAAAGTGGAAAATGCTGTCCAGCTCGAAACAAGAGTGAGAAAGCTGAGGCAGGTACACGGTGTGGCCAGTGAAGTAGTACTGTGTGTTAAAAGAATACCTGTAGATTCTGAGGGAGGTTCTTGAGCTACCCTATGGATTGTTGGACTATAACAAATAAGCAAACATGAACTGAATGGTTTTCCTTCTTTAACGTAGTTTCTCAATTTTCTTGCCAACACTAGATTTGAAATCTTCCTGTAATAACATACCTACAAAGCGTGCACCGTTACAGGGCCTTACTGTGAGGAGAAAAAGTCCAAATTTTAATCCCTTATCATACAGCATCTTCAGATTTTGTTGTAAAACATGTGGGAAACATTATGGTAGTGTTTTGTCTTCTCTTTAGACAGGAAGTAGAGCTGTAGTAGTGGAATATAACAAATCACTTTTCAGCAGAATTCTGAGCAGACATCTCTTGTTTTTCTTTGCAGTTGGCTGAAGGATTGAAGATGTCTCTTGACACTACATTTGTACCAAACACAGGGTAAATATTTTCTGTTTCTTTTATCTAAGGAGTGCTAGAATTTCCCATGACTTTTAATTAGAAATGCTCAAAATTTACTGTAGAATATTCTGCAGGCACTGTAGAATATTTTGAAGGCAGTGGTTGATACCTGTCTCAGAAGGACAAGATCTGCTAAAAATGATTCTTCAGCTTTCTGGCCATTGGCAAATTTGTTGTTTTGCACTAGGCATTACATTTTTGCAACTCTGCCCTTTAAACAGCTAGGTCTTACACAGATGACTTAACTTGTATCATCTTGTCATGGTGTTGACAGTCCTACTGCTGTCAACTCAGTGCCTTAAGAACACAAAGCAAAAAAAATTTTTGTTTTTTTTTTTTTCCTGATGCTTTTGGGCAGACATCTATGCTCAGCTGAATGAGGAGGTAGAACTGCACAGGTATTATGATAAGCAGTGGAACAGCATTTTGTCTTTCTGAATTATCATGTATTTTTGGTAGGCAGTAGAGCAAAGGAGGGATGTTTATGTCTGGATGATGCACAAAGCTTGAGACTGCTTTGTAAATAATTGCTGGTATTTTTTTTATTGTTGGGGAGAGCCTATCAGAAAAATCAGAGTTTGAAACACTGCTTAAATGTAAGAAATTAGAAGCTAAGTCAAAAATGAGACCCCGGGCCTGGGTATGAGTGACAGGCAGCATGGTGTTCTGCTGTGTCTTCAGTGGGAGAGAAAGGAGGTTGGGGAGAGGATTAAGGCGGCAATAAAATTTTGTCTCAGTTATGTTAAGTTGGAATTGATCGCAAACTGAGCACAAAGACACATTGGAGAGAGAGGAAGAGGCTTCTCCAGAGGGACAGAAAAAGGCTGACTGAGTGGATGATGTCTGGAGGATGAGGAAAATTGTTTTCAATAGAGGAGACTGGTATCTAGCAGTGAGGAAGGAAGGAAAGCAAGCACTGCACATGAAGAACCGATGGAGAGAACCGAGCAGACAAAAAGTCACTGAAGGACAGAAAGGCCAGCTATCAGTGCAGGATGTCATGGATGCTCCTGAAAGAAACTCATCATGCCATAATGCATTGCACTCACTTGTGGAGAACAAAATTCAAGAAACCTGATCGTCTTTAGAGCATTAGGCAGAAACGCTTTTGTCTTTTTTGCTTCTTGAGGATTTTAAGGTAAATCCACATAATACCAGTATTACCCTTATCCCATGCCTTCTTCAGCTGCTGTTAAGTTTTGAGTAGGCATTGCAGTCATTTAATTAACTGTCCTTAAGGGACATACATACATGAATAAAAGTACATATAGTACATACTCATATACTACCAGGGGTAAAATGCCATGTTTCTCTCTGCAGGAAGAAGAGCGGAAAGTTGAAGACCTCTTACAAAAGAGAATACGTAAATCTAGGCTGCAACATAGACATTGATCTCTCTGGACCAACCATCTATGGCTGGGCAGTGTTGGGCTATGAAGGCTGGCTTGCTGGCTACCAGATGGCTTTTGATACAGCCAAGTCCAAGCTTTCGCAAAATAACTTTGCCTTGGGCTATAAGGCGGGAGACTTTCAGCTGCACACTAATGTGTAAGTATTATCCGAGTCTAGGAATATATTCTCAGAAGAGCCAAACTAGATGAATAATGAGCATTAATGGAACTGGGTAAAAGGTGAGTGGATGGAAGGGGATGCAGATTTGTTTCAAAATAATTTATATTCTGTGTTTTCATCTTCAGTACAACTAAAGCAGGGGCAACCTTCCAACTCTTGGCTGTGTTTTTGTGTATATAAGATAGTGGCGTAAAGGCACTTCATAATTTTAATTTGGAATTAAAACCTGTAAACTTCAACTTCTATTTTGGCGCTAGGTAAAAGAGCCTTCAGTTAAGCTGCTCCACCTTTCCCTGCTCCCCACTAGACCGAAAACTTGTGGCTCAGAAATGCTCGAGGTGGAGGAGAGGTGTATGTTGCATTGTGCTTGAGAGTTTCCAGCTGCCATAGCAGTGTAGCTCAAGTCTTGGCATTCAAATGCTCTGAGAGTCTTTGAAGATGGTGTATTTAATCAACTGCAATGCAATAATGTTTTTTTCCATATCATCATTCCCGTAACTGACTCAAGTCTCCTGGATTTGTCCCTTTATGCATTATTGCAGCCTTGCTTTCTTAACACAAGACAAGAAAGCAAGTTATCTGGTGGGGTGGGGTTTTTTTGTCAGAACCTCAGACCATAGGTCTCAGCTGTTGGGGAGTCTTGTTCCATTCTGCAAGTAAAACTTATGTCTTGGGTAAAAAATGTGAGCAGGAGTCTGCCAGCTCCAGCTAGGAAGTAGATGAGCATGGGTCCAGGGAAGTATTGGAGCTCTTGGTTCATTTGAAGAGATAACGATCAAATGATTGTGGGGAAGGGTTAATCTAAAGAGTTACTATTTACTAAACAAGACAAAGCTTGACAGACTTGTATCTGTTACAAACAGGAATGATGGCACCGAGTTTGGTGGGTCTATTTATCAGAAGGTTAATAATAAGGTTGAGACATCAGTCAATCTCGCATGGACTGCTGGCAGTAACAACACACGTTTTGGTATTGCTGCTAAGTACCAACTGGATGAGAAGACTTCCATTGTGGTAAGAATTTTGTTACAGGAAGGAGTATTTCAAGCTCCCTTAAATACTGAGAATGTGTGGTATGAAGTAGCTGCTTTAAGTAGTCACTGCGAAAGTATGGTAGATGGCAAACTGTGGCTTCTGTTGTGGTTCAAATTTAAATTGGGACATCACAGGTTATAATTGTGAAATGATTTAAAAAAAAAAAAAAAAAGAACTAAAGCACTGTTTTGTCCATGGTGAAATAGTCACTAGTCTGGTGTGCTTGAAGCCTATGCAAAATGTTTTCAAAAGGTAATGAGAGGATGCAGTGTCCTTTTATTTCTCCAATTCTTACCTAATCTAATGCTTAATGTAAAACTGCATTATAGTAAAATGATGGCAGTTCAGCTGAGCTTACAGCCTTCTCCTAACAATCAGTTAACAGTTGAAAGTCAGCTGAGGTTCTGAGTTAAGTGTTGTTACTGTCACTGGCAAATTCTTACAGAAATGTTAGGGCCAAAAAAAAAAGTTTAAATAGTGAGAGAGGGAGGGAGGCTCAGGAGACAAAACATGTCCACAGGGAAGTGGAAGTGAATAAAAGTAACTGTGCATATGTTCTAATACTAAGAACAGAAGTAGCAAGCATTTTATGCTTCAAAACATGAATTAGATCCAGGACAATTCAGTCAAAATTAAAGATGCGAAATACTATTGCAAATAGCTCAAAACTTAGTAATGCAAAAATGTGTTTGCATGTTCATGTATTTATTGCTCATTAAATAAAAAAAAAAAAAATCACTACCAGGCACTTTGAACAAGGCAGACTTCATTGGCTACTAAGGGACTGTAGTAACTAGCTCCTTTAAAGAGACAATGCTGGGGCCAGTGAAGGACAGGGAGACATTTTATGTAGGCATCATGGGTCACAATTTGAGGGAAAGATTGGAACTAATACTTAAGCCTGTTCCAGCTTAAGCTGGAAACTCGAGGAGCAAAGGAAAAGATTAGGAATAGGTCTGTGCTAGAGGTTAGTCTTCAAGTAGCTGAAAGACTTAATGCATAAGCTGCCTTCGCAGGGCACTGGGACAATTCTGTCTGACTATTTATACATGGTGTATAAATACTGCGATTTCTTTTTTGCCGTAGGCTAAAGTGAATAATGCCAGCCTGATTGGAATTGGTTACACTCATGCCCTCCGACCTGGTACGTATGTCCCACTGGTAGCAGCAAACAGTATTAGTACTACACTATGGGTTATCTTACTGTCATCTCTAGCACAGAACAGATAAACAAATTAGCTAGAAATCTTACATAGGCTCACAGAAGTAAAGGGTGTGTATGTACAGAAGTTCCTATAGCAACTAAGACACATTAGTGAGGCTCAGGTACTCGAGGGAGGGCATTGTACAGGGATATCGATGTATGAAGGGTCTCATTACTTGCTTTCCTAGGTGTAAAGCTGACCCTCTCAGGTTTGATTGATGGCAAGAATTTCAGCGCTGGAGGTCACAAAGTTGGTCTCGGATTTGAGCTAGAAGCATAATGCAGCTTTAAGGAAAACAACAGGCGGTGCTCTGGAAGAGGAAGGAAAAGTGTACCCAGTGCGTTTCGGCCTTAATATTACTCTGAAATGTCAAGAAGCGTGAACTTTCTACTCTTCCAAAGAATCATTTTAACCCAACACTGAAGTCCAGAGAGTGCCAGCCCATCAAAGGAAGATACTTGAAGGCATGCATGGAAGTTGTGATGTTTGTGCCACATTTCACTTCAGTTTCCCATCTTTTAAATCTGCTCCTAAAAACAGAAGAAAATTCCACCTCTCCCTGTTAATTGTATTGCATCCTGCATGTCCTATACTTGATAACCTTTTATAAAAGGTGGTTCCCTGTGCTGTAGTGGAAATTTGGGTTTACATCAGAATGAAATAAACTGGTCACAGTTAGAACATAATGTTGGTGTGTCATCTTGCAGCAAGGTTCAGAAAAGCTAAGAAAAGCTATACTCTGTGCAGATGTGCTTTTTTTTGGTGCAGCTTTAAACACAGTTAATAGATAAGCTGCAACTGCCTTGTGAAACTTCAGTGTACATGTACACATTTCCTCCTCTGTGGTCTCTAGGATAAATCCTTTTACCTCTCCTGCTTTAGAGACCTGCACAGTGAACGCGGCTTTTTCATTAAAATGTTATTGAGAGTATCAAAAAGAACAAACCAAAAGTTTACATGTCTTAAATAATTTCGTTCCCATATAGGAAACAAGTATTAGGTAAGTACAACCCGTTACACTTGAGAAAAAAGTGCAAATCAGCAAAGTTAAGAAATTAAGTTCACAGTTCAAGTATATTGGGAAGGTGACATCTACCAATGACTGTGCAAGCTGATGACATCTGTTGTCCATTGTTCATTAGAAAGCCCAAAAGGGAGCAAAACAACCACATGTGATGCCTAAGGGAAGATACATCAGCACAGGGAATAAGAAAATCATGCCTTAAGACAGCAGATAAAGAACTTTTTCCAAGCAGTTACAATAGGCATTTCCTACTTGTAGCTATCTTTGTGAAAAAAAGTGTCCGAGACGTGGATACGAAAAGCTAGGCCATGTGTATCACATAAGCAGTAGGTGACAGTACAAAGAGGCACTTGCACTTCCCTTCTCAGAGGCAGCAGCTTCTCACAGTTGGCTTCCTGAAGTAGCGTGTCCTCAGAGGCCACCGAAGTGATTTTACATCTGGGTTTGTTCTGGACTGTTTGTTTCTTCTACCTGAAGCTGCAGCCAGCTCCAATCTAGAGCCTAAAGAGTAAACAGAACTACAGAGTTCAACACTAGCTTACAGTTGATATTTCTCCAGAATGAAGAGGAAGCAATTTAAAAGATTTAAAAAATTTTACTGTGAACAAGTTAGTCAATATAGTTTTGTGATGAACCATGCAACTGCCATAAAAGAAACCCTTAAGCTACTTCTTTTCTCAAATATTTTACTTTCTATTCAATATTCTGCTTCATTAAATAAGCATCCCTGCCCACTATCCCAATTTTCAGAGTGCAATTTTGCAGTATTTTCGTACAACAGCCAAGTGCCTTCCCCCATCCTTTAAGCTGTGCTGAACAGTAAGTCTCTGGTGCATGTCTCCTGTTCTCAGCAAGCAGGGAATATGTCAGCAGTTCAAGTCAGGGAATGGGTGCTTTCTATCTCCCACAACTCCTACTCTCTCCTTTTTCAAAAGAGCAATATGTAGATTTCTATTAGCCATATTACGTATTGGTGGCAAAGTTACACAAGCAGATGTTTGAAGCCATGAGCTTCTCCAGTCCATTTATAGAATAATGTCAAATATGTTACCATGAAGCTCTGCTCCTGATCCTTCATTGTGTCATGCATCACATTTTCTAGTTGGCTACAGAGCTTCTGTGATTCCAGCAGTAGCTCCTCACTGAAAGGGACAATTATTACACAATTATTTTCCATGGCAGTTTTGTTTAAAGAGATGCTGCCTCTACCTTTTAAGAAATATTTCTGGCAGGTATGCTGCAAAGCACTAAAGAATGTTAACTTTTACCAGTTAGCTCATAAGCTAGTAATTCATATTGCAAGTGGGAAAGTCAATGGCATCCCCAGATTTACTGGGACAGGAAGGAAGTTCCAAGTTGGAGTTGGTTCTTACTACGTAGAGTCACTGTTGCTAGAAGAGAGGTTTCAGAACAGCCTATAAACTAAAGGATTAAGCAACATAACAAATAAACAAACTAAGGTCTGCCATTCCAACTGGTGACCCAGTTCATTTAAGCAAGCCAGAACTACATGTGCTTGATTCTAGCAGTCTATCACCTTATTTGAGAATGCTCCAACAATTCCTGTTGGCAGCGTACTTCAAGTGAGCCCACCCATTCCGGATAAAATAAACTCCTCATTATTGAGGCAGGGAGAAGTGAAGCTATACATTATTCCCCGTTATTTATAAGGGAGATTCACAAGCCCCAGAAAAGTCCAGCTACTAGGTAGAAAAGACTGCTGACACTGAAAGCTGAACAAAAAGTGTAAAATGCAAGAAAGCCTCTGTGTCATTATTTCACAGAGCAGGAGCCCCAGCTTTGTAGTGCTGGCATTAGCAGCTACAGAACTCCATACTTTGCCTCACCTTTTCCTGACAGATTCTGATAAATTGTAGGTTCCAGAAGGAACCTGCAGCAGCAGCTGACCAGGGCTACCAAGACGCGATGTGTTCATGCTCTCTGGACTGCCAGTAACGGGACCGCGTACTTTACTCTGAAGAAAACACAGAAGATTCAGAATGCAATTACTTCCACTAATTTCCAGCAGACAGGAGTATAAGACAGTATTAAAGCCAAGTTCTAGGCTAATTCAAAATAACAGAGAAAAGAGCCATAGGACATACTAAGTTTACTATTAATTATTTCAGTAACCTCTGCTACAAATCACATTTTCAGATTAAACTGGAGTTTTTATTTTACTTACACAAGCAATTTTCAGCAAGTTCCACAGTTCTTTCTGTCGTTTCTCCTGAAGTCTAACAACTGTTTCCTCATCTTCATTCATCAGATTCATCACTTTCTCCACTCTGGGGAATAATTCCAGTGCCTTCTGCTTGCAAACTACAGTTTTACTATCAAAAATAATAGTCAGATCACACATGGGCAACTGCCACAGGGGAACAATTCTGAAGTTTCTTATTTCCTGTAACACTCTTGAGATCTCATTAGCTGTATGCACTGGTTTTTAAACCTCAGGAACAAAACCTCTTGCTGAAAGAGAATATGCTTTCTCTCAACCCTCAATAAAAGCTGACTCTACAAAGCTCACCTGAGCTGAGCATAAATCACTCGGACTTTTTTTTCAAAGGTCTGGATTGCCTGTAGGAGCAGTCGTACTATTTCTTGGCTGTCGCCGCTTGTCCTCTGATCTGGAATGAGAGTCAAGAGTATTACACAGAAAGGTAGGCTTATAGGACAGAGTCTTAGTAGCTTGTTTCCACTGCTGCTTCAATCCTGAAACACCCAAAGTTCAGGGCATGCAAGTTTCAGTGGGATGAACTGCACTGGATTTTAGCCACCTTCTTCAAAATGGTGAAAACTGGAACGCACAGTTGGTACGGCAGGTCTAAGGCCTTGGGGCTATATATCTGCTCAAGCGACAGCTGTGTCTCTCATCCTTCCTACACCAAAGCAGCAGCATATGCTTGCAGCAATAGCTTGCTCTCAGAAGAGATCCAGAGGATTTTCAAGAATAGCTCAGAAGGCACCAAGAAAGCAAGTCTGGCCTAGTTTAAAATTGACTGCCTGACTCGCCTCTCCAAACAAAAAAAAAAAAAAAAAAAACCACACACAAAAAAAGAAAAAAGGCAAGTCTAGTAGAGTCCATGTGCAGCTAGCGTATGGGCAGGCCTAAAATGCAGAGGAAGTTTTCTCATGCTCATTATTGCATCTCCAAAGTTACTATCCACACAAAGCAAGCTGACCTTGAGCTAAAATGTCTTTTACCTCTTGGCTTCTCTCTCAATCTCCGGTACAGCTCTCTGGCTTGTTCTTCTCTAGAAGAAAAAGGCACAGAACACAAAAGACTTCCCTAGAACCTAAATTATGAACAAGTAGTTCAAGAACTCAAATCTTTTATATACCGGTCTGCCATTTCAGACCATTGACAGGTAAGGAGTCAGAATCTGTCTTTTAGCATCGAAGTCCTCCCAGTCCCCCATAATTTGGGCTGAAGAGAGAGCACTTTCATTGTCCCGCAGTGAATAAGCTTAGTTAGCAATACTCCTGCATCTGAAGTTCAAGACAGTTCAACTCACAAATCCTCCAGTGTTCCTCCTTGTTTACGACCTAGTGGGCTTCTCTGCAGGTCCACAATGTCTGTTTGCAGGGCCATCATCCTCTTCACTAGCTGATCCACATCATCCTCCTGAAAGCAGGACAGAACATAAGCAATGGGTCAGTCTCATACTAAGAGACACTACCACTCACACTGGCTCTTCCTTTCTCATTCACATTTCGAAACACTCACGTTGGCAAAATGGACAAAGACAAACGAGATTATGAGTAATTTCAATTCAAGGAAATTAGCTTGGTGGTCTGGGATAAAAAAACTTCGTAATTTTTTTTGATAAAAAATTTGGTCTGCAACAACAAGCCATCAAAGGGTTGGACTTCGTAGTACATGTACTGCTAGTTCCCAAGCCATCATGCTTCCTTTTTCTTAGCTATTCCAGATCTCTTCTCTCATCCTATCCCATCACCACTTTTCCCCTTTTCCCTCAGCACACAACCACATCCACGCCTGGCACCCCAAATTCTGCCTTTCACTTGAACTCATTCACATGCAGAAGCTAACGCTTGTTAGACAGTCATTCTGCCCACTGCCTCCTCCCAATAGAGGAGGACCAAGTGCCAGAAAAGAGTAAGATACCAACTAGTCACCTTTCACTCCTCATCTGGGAGCAACGGTCCTTGGCCTTACTTACAGGGGTTACATCGTTTTGTGTTAAAAGGCACCCTACTGGGAGCAGGTGTGGAATGTGCACCAAGGATGGGAAATTGTTGAATTTTGAAAATTCAAGACCAATGCCTAAAATTCTTGCATTCAATCATCTAATCGTTCATTTTCCCATTCAGTTTAAGCTATGTTCCATTATCCTCTTTTCAGCTATCCTAGCTCCAGGATTGAGTTAGCAGGACATCCAAGTGCACCCACTGCAAAATCTCCTCTCACATTCCCCAGGATCTCCCTTTTTCCCCTAAGCCTTACAAACACAGTGGGCTTCATGAAGCACTGGCAATGGACAAAAATGGTTCCACCCAAACCGAGGCAATGTGACATCTGGAATCGGCCCAGACACACAAGGTTTCAATTTAAGGAAGGACAATGAAGAAGGAAAAAAAAAAAAAAAAAAAAAAAAAAAAAAGGAAAGAAAAGAAAAACAAGCCTCTTTTTTCTTTAGGGTAAGCCCTTAGATTTAGAAACATACCCGCCCACAAAGTTCCACAGCTTGCTCCATCTCTTTCCAGGCAAACAGCAGCTTCTCAGAAGCTATAGGAATGAAAGAAGAGTGAGTGCTTTTCTCAGGTTTATACAGGAAAAGGTAGATACTTTGTGGGGATAAGAGGCATAAAAAGACCTCTGTTTGCCAGATGCTATACTCACTAATTCCAAATTCAATCTGCTCTTTATACTTCTCCAGATCGATTTGGATGCTTGTTTTAAAGAAGTCCAGCTTTGCTTTCAGCTGCTGGGAAAGGGAGGCCATAGAATTCTTCATCTTCGAGAGGGTACTATTGTAACGCAACAAATTCATCCTGCATGGACAAGAAGGTCTTATTACCCTCCCAAACTAAAAACACAGACTTCCACTTATATCAAAAGTAGATACTTCAGAGTGCAGCAGTGAGCACAAAAGCAGTTGTGTCACAGGATGGAACTGTCAGATTTTCATTAATCGTTAATGGGTCCACTCATGGGCTTCCCCATTCCAACAGGGTCCCACTCCTGTCCTTTCCCTTTCACCAGGGAGCAAAGGCAGTTGTTAAGTATTCCAAAGAAACTGCCACCGTACATGGCTGCTCGCTGCCCCTGCTGAAGCCGGTTACAGTCCTCTTTCAGCATCCGGATTGTGTGCCAGATCTGACCCCACACTTTCCGCAACTGGAAAAAATGGAGATTCTTCTTTGGATCCTGAACTGGAAACAGAGCAGGGGGGAAACATACGTATGAGCATGAAGCCTAGTAGTAGTGTTATCACACCACAAAACAGACCAAAACATCACTCCTTTGAGGGGCATGTTACCTCTTGCAAAGCCTATGGCTGGCTAACCCTTATGCAGCTTCCCCCGTATATCAAAATTGAACACGGCCTTTCCTCAGATGAATACTAATGCCAGTCCATTTTACTGCTTCTTCAGTCCCAATATGCAAAAGCTCTCTCTACTCTGCACACGATACAGAACACAGGCAGCCCTCTCAACGCAGACAACCTCTCACATTCATGCTAGAGAAACTCCTTACGGATGCAGTCAACACTTTCTGGATGAGGACGCAAGGCAACCTGAGCCTCATAGGCAACTTTCTGGTTATCGAAGAGGAACAGGAGGTCTGTGTCTGAAGCTGCAGTATCATTCGCCTGCAGAAGACAGAAGACCCAACTAGGTTCTCTCAGGAAAAGCAAGCCTCAGTAACACCATAAACAGAACATTTCTCCTCAGCCAAAGACTGAACACCAAAGGCAATAGGGTACCTATCTGCAAGGGCTGTGAGGTCTGTGTGGTTACTATGACAAAAACCTGCCAAAACAGCAGGGAGTGCTATGCTCCCAGAGTGAGAGCAGTGCCTGCCAATTCACTGAACAGCAAGGAAGGGAGTATCCAGACTCACCTTACTATCAGCTATATGTTTAGTGGACAACTTCTGAGAAAACAATGCAAGTCCAGCTTCCTGCAGTAGCTCCTGGTCCTGTTCTGGGATTCCCGTATCTGACTGGATCCTGGCCTTCACAGTCTGCAGAGTATCCTCCTCTGTCACAGGGTAGGTGTGTACAGTTCCCGTAACCATGTTCAAAACATGAAGCAACTACAAGAAGAGCAGTGTGACATGAAAAGGGCTGAAGATACATCGGTCATGTTTGAGCAGAGATCCCAGGACTCCTAGAACGGATGCACTGGCCACCAATAAACTGTTCAAAGCACTTGCAGGGCTCAAGAAGTCACTTTGCAGCTACTTCATAACAGTATGCCAAAGTACTTGTCCTCCATCAACTCGAAGAGAGGCCACACGGCAATGAACAGCTTCACCGCAGAATCCACTACCAGAATATGGAAGCAAGCACACACAGAAGCTATTTCCTACTCCCAGCAAGCTCAGGCAGTATTTATCCTCAAATAAGCAAGAGGAAAGCACCTGTCGCTAACTGTCAGGAGACAGCTAAATAAGATTCTGTGCTCTTTCTCCTCCTAGGTCTATGACTCAAGCTTCTTCTCTCATGGGCTACATGCAACTGCTCGCAGGAAAACCTTTCAGGGTAATACAGATCCACTGCTCACCTTCAAGTTCAAAATGTCATCCAAAGCTTTGAAACACCCATTGGGTCCATATGTAGGATCTGTACCTCTCTGCCGTGGGTGCCACATTAACATGAGTTGCAGCCATTTTTCCAGCCTCCCAGCCAAAACACTGAAGGACCAAAAGAAGAAGGCATAAAAGTGCATCTGCAGTCACCATACAGCCTAGTCTCTGCAGGAGGACTGACAACCAACTTCGCCAGCCCCCCCAACCCCCCGATCGCAAATGCAGTGTTTAGAAGGCAGAAACAGAGACTCAAAACTACACAAGTCTGACAAGGGACACAAGCATTGTTTCTGTCATGCACTCAATTTATTCACAGATTAACATATAATATAAATATAACGTAAACATAAACCTGGTCCTTTTGCAGAGGAAACAGTTTATCCCAGCATGGCATAACAGATTTCTAGTCCTCACCTGTTCAGATTGTTCGGGCAGGGTAAACTGCTAGAAAATTTGACTTCTCCAGCTAAGTCTTCTGAAACGACAATATCCAGCTCACTCTTCTGTCGCACTTTTGTATGCCTAATGAGTTCAAGCAAGTACAATGGTGAAATAATCACCTGCCTTTCCCAGCCTGCATGTTATCAGGCTCTTAAAGCTACTCTTGACAGATGTAATACAGATGCTGCTTTGGTTTCTGCTACCTGCCCTGCAGGAGTCAGTCCTAATCCCAAAAAGCAAGTATCAGGAATGCTGAACTTGCTCAGGTATGTCAAACTCCTGTGAAGGGAGTCAGTCTCCGTAAGGCCAAGGAACATCGGGATATTACCATAAGAATCAAGGGACCACACTTCTGCTTCCTGTAAACAGGACAGTCACATTGCACGCACTCTTATCACCTAGCCCCAGCTCACTCACCATTGCACTGGCTGCCAGTTGGGTAGGAATGGTCGGAAGCCTGTAATGCACTCAAAGGCCAGTGTGCCAAAGCTCCAGTAATCCACCGTCACCGTATACTTCTGCTGTTCCAGCAGCTCTGGAGCCTGAGACAGTTTACACGTACGTGAGACAAAGCCATCCACCTTTTCGCGCTCTCCATCACTTAAGAGCTTATTAACGTTTGTACACCAGATTACGTATGATGCTGAACGCTCTGTCTCTCATGAGCTTTGAGACACTCTCAGAGTGAACAGCAGAGGTTCTTATTCTCCTTCTTATTTACAACAGACGTAGCTAGCAGACACTGTGAAAACACAGTGTCAGCAAAAAAAAAAAGTCACCTTTGCTAGCTGCAGCACCCCAAATGCACCCCATACCAGGATAAGTAGTTCATCCCAGCCCAAAGCCTGATAAGAGTTAACTATCTCACTGCAAAGTGGTAGCTGCTCTTCTAGCTGAATTCCTTCCTTACCAAGTACTGCAGAGTCCCAACAAAGGATGTGCACAGGCTACCCTGATCCAACTCCTTAGCGTAACCAAGGTCAATGATTTTGTGTATTAACTGAAACACAAAACAGAGAATAAGAACGCTAGAGAGAAATCCTGTTAAAAGCACACCATACAGCAGAGACAGAAAAGGTTCAGCTCTTCACAGGTATGCAGGAAAGGTGCCAATAAAGAGATGGAGGTGGAAATGGGAGGCTCCTGCAGATTCCTAAAACCACTAAGTATGTAAAGTTGTCATTGGCTTGATACACACGCAGCTGGAGATGTTACTGCTCATTTAGATCTCTGGTTGATCAGTACGGTCTGCTTCTTTCCTTAGTAGTTGAAAGTCAAAAAGTGTCAGGTGTTACCAGAATTCTAATACAACCTTTCAGAATATGCAGAATACTTACTGTTCATCTGACACACAGATCTGAGTTAGCTGTTATCCTGGGTTGAGTGCTCTTGCAGAGGGATCACTGTAACTGTATGAAACATATGCATGTTCCTCTTACACTTACTTGTCTGTGCAGGCAGAGGCACCTGGTTCCTGCTTACCCTTTGCTCTCCTTGCTGCAGCACAATGTTCTCTGGTTTCAAGTCCCTGTGGATGATCCTGTTCTCATGCAGGTACCTAAGAGCAGAAGCTGAGACACAGAGAAAGCCACTTGTAAGAGTGTAACTAACAATATGAGCTCAGCAAGGATTCATTTCTACCTAGTACGAGTATGGCTTTGGGGTCAAGTCTTGTACAAACATACAATGAAACACCAAGTGCAAGAGGAAGAGTCAGCGTCAAAAACACTTCTGAACACAAACGCCCTGGGTCTTCCTTCCCATCCTTCTTGTAAATTGGAATAACATTGCCTAGCTTCCAGTCAGCAGGGCCATTCCCAGACTCCCAAGACCTTTGGTAGATGATCAAGAGGGGTCCTGCCATAACAATCTGCTAGCTCCTTTAGTACTCTGAGATGAATCCCATCAGGCCCCATGGACTTGTGAACATTCAGCTGACACAGCTGGTCCCTTACAATTTCTGTGTCCACAAAAGGAAAGTCACCGTTCTCACACTCGTGGTCCTCCAACTCAAGGGACTGGGCAGTCCAAGGTCTATCAGTATTATTAAAGACTAAGAAAAAAAAAAAGCAGTGAATGCCTCCACTTTTGCTCCAACTCTATCAGTCAGGTGACCATCTTCAACAAGTATCAGTCCAATGTTTTCTTTAGACCTCCTCTCGCTATTAACAGAGTTTAAAAAGCCTTTCTTGTTGTCTGACACAAGAGCAGAGAGTTTCAATTGCAACTGACCTTTGGCCTTTCCTGTCTTCTCCCTGCACACATGAACCACAGCTGTGTAATCTACCTGTGAAGCATGACATTGCTTCCAGAGATCATACAATTTATTTTTCTCTTGAGCTCCACGAGGAGCTCCCTGTTCAGCCAAACTGGTCTTCTGCCTTGCTGGAATTGCCTGCTCCTGTGCTTCTAAAAGGTAATTCTTAAAAACTGACCAGCACTCCTGGACTCCTAACTTCTCAGAAGCAGATTCCCAGGGTACTCTGCTAAGTAACTCCACGAATAGCTTGAATTTTGCTCTCTTGAAGTCCAGGGTAGCAATTCTGCTGTTCTTTTTTCTCATTACACTGAAAATTTTAAACTCAACCATTGCATGATCACTGTGACCAAGACAGCCACCTACCATCACATCTCCCACAAGTCCTTCTCTGTTCACAAATAGCAAGTCTAGGAGGGCATCATTCCTAGTTGGCTGAGTACTTGTGACAAGAAGTTCTCTCACACAAACTTCAAGAATTTCCAAGACCTGCTCGTCACAGAGGTAGGATATTCCCAGATGACGTCGGGGAAGTTGAAATCTCCCATAAGGACAAGGGCTACCAATCCAGAAATTTCTTCTAATTGCCTATAGAATAACTCATCAGTGCTAACATCCTGGCTGAGTGACTGAGTGGCTAAACTCAGCTTTTCTTTACCTATCTGTTTCTTCAACAGTCTTAACCTAGAATCCAAAAGCTGCTCTGCCAAACGCTTTGTTCTCTCCTGTCCAGAAAATATTCTTCTCCCCATCATCACCTGCAAAATTCTTCACAGGAAATTTCTGTGCAAGATACTTTCTCTGCTCAGAATAACTGAGACCCCACAAGTGGCAGACTGATGAATTCCATCTATACTAGAAAGACAAAAACCTCATCTGAAGAATACACGAAGGCAGAACAAATGCCCTCTATTTTCTCACACTTGCTCAAGGTAATACCTTAAGTATCTCACCTCCTGTGGATAAAAAGAAAAATCATGGTGATAGGAAAAACAAAACTTGTCAGCATTTCCAGCTTGTGCTTTTTAGCCATGACTCAGAGCCAAAAGAGACTCACTCTTCTGCTCTCTGAGACTTCGTGTCCCTTCTGACAGCATTGCATTCCCAGAGAGAAGCTCTCTTGTTCAGTGCAGAATGATCCAGCTAGACTTTCGAGAGTTATCAACAATATAACTGTTCTTCTCCTGAAGGACAGTAACCCTAGAAAGACCAACTAGGCATGCACTGAAGGGATCAGGAGAACAAGTTATATCAACAGCCAAAAATATTTCTTATCAGCTACAGTTCAGATCACACAATTGAAAATTTGCATCTGTCCCTCAAATGAAAATTGCATCTTCTCACACAAGCAAGTGAACATAAACTTCACTCTAAACATGATCCGCCATTGTCTCTGGTCAGCACTCGGTATCATTTCCTGGTCATTACGAAGTACAGGGGTGAGGCAGCAGAATACAAATGCTTTGGGAACACACAAGGACATGAGATAATGCCTAATAGCCACACCTGCAGTAAAAGTAATGACAAATGCACATCTATTCTCTTTCCACAAGCTCACTTTCTAAGCATACATCTCACCCAAATGCACTTCTTAAATAGCTCCTCTCTAAAGCCTTAGCACCTATCCAGTTTTGCCTCAGCTGCAACTCAGTGAAGATCACAACATAGCTTGACCAAAAAACTCCATCCCAAAAGTCTCTAGACAGCCCTTGGCCATCTTTGCACCAGAACCGTCCAAAATAGTAGCGGCCCAAATTCTAATGGAAACCCACTGATCACACACACTCTGAAGCCCTGATGATCAGCTGTTAAGCTGAGGGTGGAGACTGATGAGCAACACAAACCAGAGTCATGTCACAAGTGCTCAGCTACCCAGAACCTTCCAAAAAATCCTGAGCGGCATTTTTGCTGGGCAAGAAAATCCACCTCTACATTTTCAAGAATAAAAATCAAAGGTTGGCTCTCCTCAACCAGGGAAGGTTGGCAGAGCAAGACAGGAAACAAGTATACTCTTCAAGGGTCAGTCTAAGATGGAGTCATTAAGGTCACTGTTGCATAGCCTTAGAGTGGATTTGGCACTGAAAGGGCTCCATAGTCCAGAAAACTGAAGGTATTGCTACCACTTACCAATATCAGATAACAAGATGAGAATAGCTTCTTCCCGCAAGCCACAGCAATTCTCAAGCTGATTCAGGTACTGCAAGAAAACAACACAGAATATAGTCTTTCCCTCCTGTATCCTGACTGAGGCTTACAGTCCCACAAACTCTCACGGATGCAAGAAGTTCCAGTAACAGCAATGAAATTCTCCAGAAGCACAAAACTGTATGCTGCTACCGGAGGTCACAATCCCAATTACGGCTTCATGCCTTGGTCTAATGGCATGTGAGGAGAAAAGAGTGGGTGAAAGAAGTCAGCGTCATCTACATTCTCTTCCTTCTATTTGCTCAAATCTCAGCTTTAAGCTCTAGGTTTTATCTATGGGCTGACTGTAGCACAAGTTAGAAAAACAGTAAGATTAGAATTAATGTGTTATTTTTCCCTGTGACAGGTAGGAGTTAATTACTTACAGGAAGGGTAGAGCCCACAGATGTACCCTGCCCTATGAAGGTCTTAGCCACACTCACATCCTGTTGCACATCCCTCACATACGCCCTCATCCTCTATGTGCAAACTCCCCACAGTGTCACTTGCAGACAAACAAATATGAAAAGTTTCAGAAAGCACTTAAGTCTTCAAAAGCTGAATGTAATATCAAGGACCAACCCACCAAAATCTGTTTGTGCCATAGTAAGAGTTAGGAAGCATCAGGACGTGAAAACAGAGGTTTTACAGGGACCTCACCTTGCGGAGGTCTCCACCTTGGCAGTACTCCATTGCCAGCAATGGCAAATCATTTGGTGCAAGCTTCTGCATCCCTTCAGGGACATCACGGGCAGCCACCACATTGGGATGGTTCAGCCTGAGGAGTGGAAATGAGGCAAGTACACATGAGGAGCGGAACCACGGTAACACCTGAAAGACAATTGATCTGCAACAGCTATGCAGTTTCACATGCCCGTGGTCATCACGCAAAGAACTACAAGGACATTAATCCTTTTGGAAACTGAGCCAGTGAATTCTAAAGGTCTGCAATTCATCCATCCTTCATGGACCTAGACTCATCCCAACTCCTTGTATTTCATGTGCAATCAGCGCATTCCTTCAATGTGCACGCACAACAGATCTGCCTAGGAGCTACAGGAACACGCCTTGCAAAGGAGCGTGACATAGTCTGTTGCCACCCTCCAGAAAAGACTCAAACCGTGATCAGACCATTGCATCCTACAAAATCAATCCAATGCCCCAAAGGACAACCCGGCACAGACAACAAGCTAGGCAAAAGAGCAGCTACCTAACAGAATTGTTGTAACGCTGAAGATGGTGGCAAAGGCGCCGAAGAAGGAAGTCTACGACCCAAGACTCCGACGAAACACAACGCGAAGTTTTTTTTAGAATCATTGAGGTTGGAAAGGACCTCTAAGATCATCAAGTCTAATCGTACTTGTGTACTTCTACGCACTTGCCCCCGTAGCGGGTCGGGCACCCTCCCGGAAGAGGAGGCAAACGGTCGACAGCCTCTCCCACCATTTATCTTAGCGCAGTCGCTCGATCCGCGCTCAAAGGCCGTCCCCGCTCGCGCGCCCCGGGGGGGCGCTGACGCAAGCCCCCCTG
>NW_010561200.1:56884-58307 GCF_000687285.1 Phaethon lepturus | reverse complement strand
TTTCATAAACCCATGCTGGCTGGGCCTGATTACCTGGATGTCCTTTACGTGCCACACAGTGGCACTCAAGATGACTGGCTCCATAACCTTCCCCAGTGCTGAGGTCAGACAGACAGACCTATAGTTCCCGGGATCCTTCTTCCTGCCCTTCTTGTAGCTGGGCATCACATTTGCTAACCTCCAGTCAACTGAGACCTCCCTAGTTAGCCAGGACTGCTGATAAATGACTGAAAGTAGCTTGGTGTGCACTTCCACCAGCTCCCTCAGTACCCTTGGGTGGATCCCATCTGTCCCCATAGACCTGTGTGTGTCTAAGTGGTGTAGCAGGTTGATACCCATCTCCCCTTGGATTATGGGGGCTTCATTCTGCTCCCCATCCCTGTTTTCCAGTGCAGGGAGCTGGGTACCCCAAGAGCAATTGGTCTTACTGTTAAAGACTAAGGCAAGGAAGGCATTAAGTACCTCAGCTTTTTCCTCATCCTTTGTCACTATGTTTCCCCCTGCATCCAGTAAAGGATGGAAATTCTTCTTAGCCCTTCCTTTGTTGCTAACATATTCATAGACATTTTTATTGTCTGTTATAACAGTAGCCAGATTAAGTTCTAGTTGGTTTTTGGCCCTTTTTATTTTCTCCCTGCACAACTTCACGACATCCTTGTAGTCCTCCTGAGTTGCCTGCCCCTTCTTCCAAAGGCTATAAACTCTTCTTTTTTCTTTGGATTCCAGCCAAAGCTCTTTGTTCAGCCAAACCAGTTTTCTTCCTTGCCAGCTTGTCTTCTGCCACATGAGGACAGCCTGCTCCTGCACCTTTGAGATTTCCTTCTTGAAGAATGTCCAGCTTTCCTGGACTCCTTTGCCCTTCAGGGCTGCCTCCCAAGGGACTCTGTCAACCAGGCTCCTAAACAGGCCAAAGTCTGCCCTCCGCAAGTCGAATGTAGCAGTTCTTCTGACCCCTCCTTACTCCTCCAAGAATCGAAAACTCTATCACTTCGTGATCACTATGCCCAAGACAGCCTCCAACCATCACATTACCCACAAGTTCTTCTGTGTTCACAAACAACAGGTCCAGTGGGTGCCTCCCCTAGTTGGCTCGCTCAGCAGCGGTGTCAGGAAGTTATCACACTCCAGGAACCTCCTAGACTGTTTCCTCTCTCTGCTGTATTGTATTTTCAATAGACATCTCTAAGTTAAGTCCCTCACTAGAACAAGGGCTAGCTATTGTAAGATTTCTCCCAGATGTTTATAGAATATTTTGTCTGCCTCTTCATCCTGGTTGAGTGGTCTATAACAGATTGCCACCATGATATCTGCCTTGTTGGCCTTTGCCCTTATTCTTACCCATAAACACTCAACCCTATCATCACCATCATTAAGCTCTAGAGAGTCAAAACACTCCTTAACATACAGGGCTACCCCAACGCCT
>NW_010561200.1:12545-56546 GCF_000687285.1 Phaethon lepturus | reverse complement strand
CATGTGCCCAGCCTCAGGTGCTTCCGTGGTTTCTAACACATCAATAACCCTTGCATCTTTGCTGCCGCATGGATCTCCATCTCCACTGAAACAGGGATATCATAAAATAAACTAATAATATAAAGTATAAAATAAAATAACAACATAAATATATAATATTTTTAGGATATAACATAAAAGACATGAAGGCAAACAAAATATCTTGCTTCAGGTCATGCAGCAGATCTGCCCAGAGCAATGAAGTAGGTACTTCTGCCAGGGTCAACCTTTACCTCTGGAACCACCTGCCACCACTCACATTTTCTTATTAACCTCTTAATTTCTTCTTGTGTTAAAATCCAGGTGGTGAGACTGCCAATCCTCACTATGAAAAGATTATAACACTTTGTATCGCCCTCATGGCTAAAAAGTTTACACGATTTTGTGAACTCACTCTAAATTTGTTGAGTATTGCAATTCCTTGTGCACAATCCTCTCTGTGGTGGGAATGCAGGATGCTTCTTGGCCCCCGAGTGCAATTACATAAGTTTTCACTTGACACTAGAGCACTTGGGTTTCTTCTCACCTCCATGTGGTCTACTTAACTCAGGCAGGCAGTGTTAGATTAGAAGTGGGAGAAAAACTCCCAAGCAGACGTTATTGGAAAAAAATTCTAGGATCCCAAGAGATGGAGGGGAAAGTGAGGAAGAGGTGCTGGTGAGAAGGACCCATCACCATTCAGACTCCCCGCTTTCACAGCTGAAGCGTGTGCCCTGGGTTCTCTCTTGTGCTTTCATGGAAGGGCAGCAGGTGCTGAAGCTGTTGCTGCTGCATGAGCTGCAGAGCACTCTCATGACAGGTATCCCAAAAATTAGTAAAGTAGAGCATGTGTTGCTAAGACACCAGGTTATCAGCTGCCAAGCCCCCCTGACTTTCTTGAAAGAAGGAGGGAAGGACAGGGATAGCGAAGCATCCTTTGCTGTTCATGAAGACTATCCTCTTCTTCAGTGATTTTTCTGGCCAAATGCAGAGGTCCTTTCACTAGAACTGAAGAAAAACCTCATTCTTCATTCATTATCCAGACTCACTGGTCCTACCAGAGAAGAGGGGTGTTACAGAGGCATCCACTGGATTTGATTTTCATCCTCTTCTAGGAAGTGTACCAGAGGAGGAGTTCAGGTGCCAGAGAGATGAGAAAGACTCACAGACAATCTGAGAAGGTGATATTTGCACTTTGCTTAACAAGCAATGTACTGAAACAGGACAGAACTCGAGACCCAGTGACAACCCAAATTCTTACTTGAAGTATAAGTCCAGTTGTTCACTGCTGTGGAGGATGGGATTTTTGCAATTAACTGCCCTGCTTAGTGGTCTGATGTGTGGTGGTCATGTACATCTGTGCAGAGTTAATCTTTGCAAGCCATGCCGAGCAGACTTGGGAGAGGGAAAAAAAAATGAAAAAAGATATTACAAAGCTGTTAAGGAGAAAAGCTTGTCTTCAGACTGGGAAAAATACTCTTCCATGCTCCTCACTTCAAAACAACCCAGCTGTACCACATATTAAAGAAATCTGAATACTGGCATTTGTTCATGACACAGAATATGGGACTTAAGGCAGGAGACAAGATGTTGCTGGACCATGGTTGCTAAAAGACTGTGAAAAGGAAAGAGGTCTCTTGGTACCAGCTGTGTTGGCTGAAGAGGAATCAGTGTTGGAAATGGAAATATCTGGGGGAGGCTGTGGTTCCAGGGAGCTAATGCCCTCTGGGTTTTGACTGCAGTCTGCCAGCTTGTGCAAACAAGGGGAGAATTAGCTTCTCCTCTGACTTTCCAAAGAACTAAAAACAAATTAAAACTCTTGAGTGTGCTTTATTAATAGGTTGATGAAAATAATGAGGAAGACACCCAAACAGCTCCTCCCAGTTTGCTGTTTTCTGTTTACAGCCATGCACTCCTGGGAGTTGGTGTATCAAGAGCAGAAACAAACAGTGCTGGGAAAAATGGATTTGTATAACAACCAAAAAAATTATTCTAACTATAATTCCCAATCTTTATGAGTGTCCTACCCACTGAGAAAAATTTTACGGGATCTGCAGTTGGTATCATAATAATTACTACTAAGCATTTTGTTATGAGAATGAGATGTTCCTCATGGCTAGAAAGTGGTCAGCTGAAAGTGAATCAAAGAAAAGAAAGAAGTGATCCAATTAACCAGGGTATTTCCTTTGTTGCTGAGCCTAGAAACATAGCAGGATTCCTAAAAGTACTAGGAGAGAATAGAAATATGGAGAATTCCAGTAGTGAAGAGAGGTCATTCTTCCCCCAGGCAGATAGATACTTCTTCTCCCAAGTAACTAACAATAGAGCGAGAGGAAATGGTCTCAAGTTGTGCTCAGGGGAGGTTTAGATTGGATATTAGGAAAAATTTCTTTACTGAGAGAGTGGTCAAGCATTGGAACAGGTTGCCCAGGGAGGTGGTGGAGTCACCATCTCTGGAAGTGTTCAAAAAAGATGTGGACGTGGCACTTCAGGAAATGGTTTAGTGGGCATGGGGGTGTTGAGTTGAGGGTTGGACTTGATGATCTTAAAGGTCTTTTCCAACCTTAATGATTCTATGATTCTGTGATTCTGTGATTCTGTGATAGGAAACTTGTGCTAGAAAAAATATACATCTCCCCCTTCCTGGTACTAATCACAGACTCAAAAGGAAGGGTATAAAAAATGACATGCATAAAGAGATTCTTCCCCAGTACATTTTTCCCAGCAGCTGTCAACCCAAAAGGTTAAGATTGCCATATTCAATACCCTACAAGTTACAACATATATTATATGCAGACACCAAGACATGAAAAAGTAGCCACTGAATCGTTTAAGTTCGTAGAATGTGGTATTGATATTATCCTTGCAGAGGGTTTAAGATGTTTTGTTTGGTCCCAGAGGTGTGAATATAAAGCCTTGTCTTTATTTGATCCAAAGACCGCTTGTTGTAAATCCAAGTGGTTGGCCAATGGACTGAAGTGTGAGGTCACGGGGATAATGCTGACTGGTTCTGGCCTGACAAGGTGGCAGGAGAAATAGCAGCATGTTACTCATGCTAAGTAGGCTTGAACACTGAAATCTTCTGGTTTGAGTCAGCATGTCTTGATGGTGACACAGCTGAAAAAGGGGGTGATTTCACATGGAAGCGTCTTACAGACGAATTAAACAGAGACTATGTGGGGGGTTTATTTGGGTTTTTTTCTCCCTTTCTGAAGGAGCTGACTGTTACCAGACAGGGATTTTGATAAAAGTCTTTTTTCCTTTCCCAGAGATTCCTGGTGCTAACACAAACGGAGGTCGCACCTTGGCATCTCCCCAGAAGTTCACCTCATATGTGTCCTATCACAGCCACAGACCTGTCCCTGTTCAGATGGTCATGTCTATTCAGCTGTGTCACCTTCAGTACTGTCTTCAACAGGAGACAAATTTGAACTCCTGCTTTTGCAGACTACACAGAGCTCTTTAACTGCTGTGGAACTGCCCTGGAGCGAAGTGGGAGAGAATACAGTGTATTTGCGAAACCTATTTATCAATTGATTATAGTGCCAATTAATTTTTGTGTATATTTCATCTTACCCATCAAAACACAAAGCAGATGTTTTAGTGAAAAGGAAGTTTACTCAGATTGTTATCGTATGATGTGAAGGGAAAGCGTGGGGAGATAGCAGTCTTTCATTGGGTAGTTTTTCAGGTGAAAAATTATTACTGAGAATCACACAATGACTCTCTCTGCTTTAAACCCAAGCCTCAGCAATTCTAAATTATATATTTGAAAAAAAAAAAAAAGTTGAGTATGTTAGCTATATTGTTTCTGACTTGTCATTCTTTATCGAGCAATTAAGTGCAATGTGACATTTTCTTGACAAAGTAGTTCTGTACAGCTGTGTCTCTCTCCAGACAAAACATAAACCAAATTAGAATGCGTGCATCCATAAATGTCCTCGGCTGCAGCTGTAGCCTGTCTAAGGATTTCAGTACGTGCATGCCTGTGTAGGGCATCTCACAGCTCCCTGGTTTTGGTAGCAAGCCATTGTTCCTTGCTATGAAATTGACGTGCAAGCTCAAAGACTCCATAATGAAGCAATTTGGTTAAAATTAGAATTGGGGGGGGGGGGGGGAATCCAGCACCAAAACCCACATGAAGACACCTCAAGTACATCCTGCTGCCCCAAAGAGAGATTAGATAAATCTTAATCCTTCTCTAGGCAGAACCCGGGCTTGTGCCTCCAAGCCGAGTTCATTAATTCAAAATCCATCCTTCCCACCTGTGCCAGATGAATGTGTGTTGGCTGCTTTCCATTCAACAGACACGGTCTGACCCTGGCAAACACAGAGTTGCTGTCCTAAATTGGTTTTCGCCTAGTGCAGATGCAGTCACTCTCTGGACTGAGTTGTTTGCAAACCTTAAAGATGAGAGGAAATTAGGAGATTCCAGGCCTCCCCTGGGTCTGTTTTCCTGAAGCAAAACTGATTAGCCATTTCCCTGTGCTAGCTGGCAAACGGTCTCAATGCTGTGTTTACATAAATCACAATAAGCCTAATTCAGGCAGCAAGCCATGTGCAAACCGAGATCACTGCCAGACGCTCCTGCAGACGAGGACGCTGAAGAAACCATCAGCTAATTCAGTCACCAGCTCCCACAATCCTAGATTTTGTGTTCATAAACTTGGGGTAATGGAGCCCAGGAGATGTGGGTAACAACATTTGGAGATCTGCAGCTGTTAAGTGCATCCACAATAGTATGTCAGAGAGCACTTAGAGCAGTAACATTTTGTGAGTGAATACAAGTGTTTCTCACTTATACCGCAGTTATCTGAATTTCATCCTGTACAAGGTTCCTAAGATATTGTCCTAAACAGACAACTGTGTCAAGACATCACCTGTAAAACAATGTTATATTCTGTAGAAGTAGAATTATTAGAGGATCACAGCCCTAACCAGTGAGCTTGAAGGAAGCAAACAAACCCAGGTTCACCATCAGCAGGCTGAAGGTCATTCATGTCTCTCCCTTGAGCTGCGATGGGGACTGATGAGTTGAATGAGAATTTAATCTTCACTGTGATTCTCCCAAAAGCCACTTCCAGAAACAAATACTGTGTCTTGGAGGTGAAGCCAGTTGTTGAGCTGTTGTGACAGGTCCTCTACATCTGTGCTAAGTCCCAAGCATTTAGTAGTACCTCACAGTCAAGGATCTGGACTCTTGACAAATCAATTTTATAAAGGTATTTACAATGTAGGCAGAGATATATAACTCCTTACTACTGTGCTCAGTTGTAATTTGGGGAGGCAAGTGCTGCTGCTTAAATTTTTCAGAAGTCAGAACCTACGCCAGCCACTGGCAAAAAATTCACACTAATCTTTAGCCACTGATATCCCTGAACAGATAATTTGGTTTATGAATTAACATCGCTTTAGGTCAAGCAAAACTGAACATGGAGTACCTCAGACTGCTTTGGGAATCTGTGTACCCTCAGGCAAGGGTGTTGGTTGTCTTTATAGAAATGATCTGTGAAAACCCACACACTGCAAACACATGGATGAGACAATGTCATCAGTTACCACAGGACACTCCCCCAAAAACATCACTCCATCTCCAACCTCTCAGTCTTGATGCTTTAGGAAGACCTGTGAAATACCACCACAAGGCTGAGCCTGAGAAGGAAAATCCATCACATAAAAGCCATAGTTTCTTTCCTTCCCATTTTGTATTGATTCAAAGAAATTCAAAGAAATCTAAACTCAATAATGTCAAAGTGTTATTGAGCAGACATCTTTATTGCCGCACTGGACGCCTGGGGGATATCTCCTCCTAACAAGCGTGTGCTGAAACAAAAATTCACCCTTTATATATCTTAAAGACATGACTATTCACACATTTTCCAAGAAATCACTGCCTCCTTGCTTATCTACTACATTTACGTAATGCTGGCATTGCAAAACTACACTACGCATGTGCAGGGGTCTCAGGTGGTCATTGGTGGTCATTTGGGACATTAGCCCCATACTCCTTTTTCCCTTTTAGGGTCACAAGTCTCTTGAGGATAATTTCTTCTCCTTGAATGTTCACCCCTTCTGTTGTCCAGCCAAGTGGTTCCTTCTTATCACCCTTGTTAGAGCACTCCTGCCAGTCTGTCTCTACGCTCAAGGTTAAGGTATCTTCTCTGTTCTCTTTAATCTCTCAGCCCTTGCTCTTAACTCTTCTTTGTTTTAATTTTCATGAGACCTGCTTTCCTCATGACTAACCGTTTACACATAGGTACAATGTTAACATTGAGGCAAATACAGCCCAAGGACCATGAGAGTAGGCCGTTAAACATAATCACAGTTATTAGGCTAAAGAATGCTATACTAAAGTCAAACTAATCATGTAATCAATAACCTTCCATATATTAAGAAATTTGCAAAACTTACAGTTTATTAGTGACACATACTAAAACCTTATAATTGTTTTAGATCTTTGTTTCAGTATCCTGAACTTTTTGGACAGCAGGAGATTCATGGCGTGTTCGGTACAATGCCCCGAGTCATGGAAACCTTGTGAGATGTAAGCAGTGTACTAACTCTTGAAATTGTCCTGGTCTGCTTCACCCCACCGGTCAAGCAATATCCAAAAAGAATGGGAGGTCATACCCATCAGACCTGAGTGAAGGTTGCAAATCAACCTGCACACAGGGAGCAGAGGGGAAGAGCATATACACAGCACTAACTGCAGACAAAGAGCTTATAGCTGAACACGGGAAGACAAAGCACAGGCAGGGAAACAAAGGCACGGTGCAGTGAAGTGTCTGGGACAAGGACATCTGAGCAGTCACAGGAAGAAAACATCTTGTGTCATCGTTAGGGTTTAGTCCCTGAGACCGCACGATCTCCAGCCCATCTGCCACTAACTAAGGAGGTTAGGCCAGGAGAAAGAAAAATCCCATTTACTCCCAGGAGGAATGGGGAGGAAAGAATTTGTCTGATGTTAGGCAGAAGCTGGGAGTGACTGTCAAAGTTGTTCCCGCTTACAGCTTTGGTTAACTCTGTGCTAGTAATTGTAAAAGCAAGAAGAAAAACAAAGTTATGCAACAGTCTCTGTGATTAAATGAAACCATGATGTGTTATGTTCAGCTGCCTTCATTAGAAAATGTTATTAGATGCTAAAATTTGTTCTCTGTTGGATGCCACATGCATTTTATCAACTACAGTCAGAGGACTCAGACTTCAAAACAGTGGATTTTGAAGTAGGGAAGAAAACTTGTTTCTTGATGAGTAAAACAGGAGGAAGAGAAGAGAAGAGAAGAGAAGAGAAGAGAAGAAGAGAAGAGAAGAGATAAACAAAGGAGAAAAAAAGAAAAAAAACAGGAGCTTAGTCCACAAGTGCAGTAAACACTTTTCAGAAAGTGTTGTGATGATTTCTGACTTTCCAGTGAAAAATTAAGATTCAGACAAAAAGAAATCAAAATCTTCAGGTTTTATATAAATTTTTCAGTATTTCTAGGCTTATTTCATCTCTTAGTCACATTTCTGTTTTGCCAATTTCATTCCACTGGTTTCAGCAATGTACCTTTCCCCAGTTTAAAGCAGTGTCAGGGTAGGAGAAACATGCCCTGAATTAATCTCGGGAGTGAATTGATGGCAAGTTGAGAGACAGAGAGGAGAGTGGTCCCAGAGGGCAAAGGACTCAATTTCTCAAAATGTAGCTCTAAATAATTAATACCTTGTTTCAGGTCCCTAGTAATACACCATTGCTGTAGGACTCATGCTTTCTATTGCTATTAAATGTGTTACAAGTGCTCTGCATGAGTAACACCAGCTCACTAAGGGCCTAATCTAAACTCTGCTCGTCACTTTGGTATGATTGCATTCTCATTACAAGTCAAAGAAAGGCATTCTCTTGCTTTCCGTCAGCTTTGGATGAAAAACTAGAAACTAACACTGTTTTGCTGTTTACTTTTCAAAAATCCATTGGTTTCAGCACAGAAGAATGGTACAAAATATAGGTACTGTTTTGTAGTTATAATCCAAATTAATAGGATTTCATAGGGTTTTGGGCAGCAGGACATGGAAACCAGGACTTTACTTGACCTAAAGAAAATAAATTTAAGGAATGACAAAGGTCAGAATAGGTGCCAGGGCCCAGGTCTGCTGAAAACAGTAATTAATAGCAATAGGAGTTCTCAGCATGGACATTGTCTGGTCCCCACCTGATTCTTGCCAAATGGGTAACGAGGACGTCTGAGCAAGAAGTACTTCTCTCCCTGGTAGCTCCTCTGGATTTGCATTAGTCAGTACACGTTCACCTTCATTTTACAGAACAAAAGATGTCATCTATTAAAAAAAACCCAAATAACACTATCTGTAACTTCAGCAATGACAAGTTGAATTTGCCTGGGTTGGAAAGAGCCATGGCAGAGTGAAGGAAGGTCTGGTGGCTTCAGGGCTGTTCTGGTACTGGGAGAGGTGTCTCATGAAGGCAAGGGAGGGCTCAGCCCAGCTTGTTGTGTACCTTGTTTCAAAGAGGACAGCTGGGTGGGACAGCATATGTTGTGCAATGTGCATCTCTGCAATGACATTCCGTCCAGGAAGGTCAAAAAAACCCATCTCCCCACCTCAGCTACCACAGGCCACTACCAGAATTATAAGGCTTATAATAAAAGACATAAGATCACATCTACAATGAGTCGCAGTAAGAGAGCAGTCGGAGGGAAGCCACTGCTCATAACATTACAGCTTACCAAAAAGATTTCTTAAATCTGGCTCCTGGTGACCCCAGGAAAAGGTTTTTGCTTTAAAACGTATGGAGGAATGCAACATATCCAGTAGTCTGAGCTGGGAGAAAAGATCCCTTCTAAATAAACTTGGCAACCGGTTCGAACACAAAAAGGACTGTAGTTATAGCATGGAAGGAACACTGAGATCACTGCTGAACAGGCAGCCCTACTGCCTTGGTGTCTCTAAAGCAGGCACGGGCAGCCTGTGCTGTACACTGGAGCTTCGTGCTGTGCTTGATGCTTCTATTTCTATATAAAAGGCAGAAAGAAAAATAAAAAAAAAAAAAGAAAAGCAGAGAAGAAAAACCCTGGGGGCCATGACATATCCATTTCCCTTTGATTCACGCAATAAGACGAATTTCCCACTACACCCCAGAGGCTGGAGAAAGGTGTCACACTAGTGATGAAATGCCTGTGCATTTCAGGCCTCAGTGCTAAATGGAGTTTGCTTTTGATAGTCAATGGCATGAGACAGCCACCTGCCACACCATAGATCAGTGATGTCCCAAGGCTGGTCTGGGCTACTTTTCCGCAGCCAAGAAGTGGATGTAATGCCACACAACGCTACAGGCTTGGGGAGGAGTGGCTGGAGAGCTGCCCGGCGGAAAAGGACCTGGGGATGCTGGTTGACAGCCGGCTGAACATGAGCCGGCAGTGTGCCCAGGTGGCCAAGAAGGCCAACAGCGTCCTGGCCTGTATCAGCAATAGTGTGGCCAGCAGGAGTAGGGAAGTGATCGTGCCCCTGTACTCGGCACTGGTGAGGCTGCACCTCGAATCCTGTGTTCAGTGTTTGGCCCCTCACTACAAGAAGGACATTGAGGTGCTGGAGCGTGTCCAGAGAAGGGCAACGAAGCTGGTGAGGGGTCTGGAGCACAAGTCTTATGAGGAGCGGCTGAGGGAACTGGGGGTGTTCAGTCTGGAGAAGAGGAGGCTGAGGGGATACCTCATTGCTCTCTACAGCTACCTGAAAGGGGGTTGTAGTGACTTAGGTGTCAATCTCTTTTCCCAGGTAACAAGGATAATATAACAATAGGACAAGACAAAACTGCCTCAAGTTGCACCAGGGGAGATTTAGATTGGATATTAGGAAACATTTCTTCACTGAAAGGATTGTCAAGCGTTAGAATAGGCTGGCCAGGGAGGTGGTTGAGTGACCATCCGTGGAAGTATTTAAAAGACATGTAGATGTGGTGCTTAGGGACATGGTTTAGTGGTGGACTTGGCAGTGCTAGGTTAACAGTTGGACTCAATGATCCTAAAGGTCTTTTCCAATGTAAATGATTCTATGATTCTATGATTCTATGTTGCCTTGCCAACTCGAGATGGTTGGAGCTAATTTTGTGACAAGGAATTCAGAGATGTAGACGATGTCTACAGAGTCATCAGCTTTTTCAGGGGTGTTCGACATATGCATAACCTGGGCATTATTTGGGGGAATAAATTGCACTTTTTATGGGCAACATACAAGATTCTAACCAAGCATCCAAAAATATTTCTTTTCACTTTTTGCAAGCCAGCTGGGATCAAGTCCCTAGTGGAGGTGCAAAAAACTACATATTGACAATGTCACTCAACATTTTGTTGACTCAGTTGTCAGCATAAAGGCTCTTTAGTACTGTTTGAGATATCCTAGGAGGCCTCCCCAGCATCCAGCTACAAGTCCCGAAGAACGTGGGTCTCCCATTGTCCCTGTCCAGCTCCGAGCCTTGTACAGATGTTTCAGATACCCTCATGTATCATTAATGGTGCCCCACGCCCACATGGACCTCCTTCAGTGGGTTCAGATGAGGACTGCCCCCCCCATTCTGACTGGTTTAGCTTTCCACAGTTCACCCAAAATCTTCCTCATGAAGGGTGCCATCGTCACTATAATGGATCTATGTCACCAAGTTGTCCATCTCAAATGCAGAGGCCCCTGTGCTCATCTCAGACCCAGCAACCCCTGGGCTCTCTGCAGACTCGTATCATTAGTTCATGCTTTCTAATTGCCTTTTGCACCCATGGGGGAGGGTCTAGAATGACAATACCACTTTATATCTACCACAAAAGCTAGGAGCCAGTGTCCAGACCCATTCTCAAAAGGGTGGTCTGATATTCGTCCATTCTTCAGTGGTGACCAGGCCACAGAGAGACAGTGTTTCTTAGGTAACGCTATGGAAAGATCACAATGGCATTTTATCACGGCACACTTCCAGAAAGCAGAGTATCTACTTAGTTTCCGAAATAGTGAGATGCTATGAAGTATAATCCAGTAGTGGCTGACAGAGCCAGGAAATGCAACCAGACACTCTTACCACTGTGTTTTCCTTTCCCTTACAGACCAGCTAGAGAGATCTTGATGTCCTGACACAATCTTTCCCTTACCTTCTTCCCTGAAATCCATAAGGGGTTTATGAAGAATAGAGAATTTCTCCACAGGAACCCAGAGCTTTTTAATCTCTTCCTGAACATGACTTCATCTTTAATTTTTCATCGATGGCTCGCTTTCAAGATTCAATTTTCTCCTTTTTATTAAAAGAGGAAGATTAGCTGAAATTCAAGCTATTTCTCACTTTGAGTTGAGGAGTGGAGCAGGTGGTTCTCAGATGGTGCACAAAGGGCAGCCTCAAGGTCTCACTTCTGATCCGCAAACCTGCCAAGCCACAGCAGCAAGTCTCTGTTCTCTGTGCCTCAACTTCCCTCCTTGTGATCATACCCATGTATTTCAAAGGCGTATAGTGAGTCTTGATTCATTAACAGCCCCTTGGGACTCAAGATATTATCAGTTGGTGTAATATGATGCAGTCAGTCTGGGAAAATGAGAAAGCAAAATCATTCTCGAGCTACTGATCTACCTTTTTCAAGCGCCGCATCATTTGTCACTGTGATACCTGTGCACCTCCCAAGATGCTCAAGTACAGCACTTAAGGTATCTTTCTGTTCTTCTCTTCCAACCATTTGCTTCTTCATTCCCTTTGTCTCCTCTGCATGATCTAATGACCCAGCTCCAGGAGGAGTCTCCAACTAGTGACACCTGAAATTCTTTCAAATGTGAATAAACCAATGTAGCCTGCACGTGTCGCGCTCATCAGACACACAACACCAAACCAAACCTGACAGTAGTTACAACGGGAAATTAGCAGGTATGCACTGGGGTGAGGAGGCAGAACAGGTCATTTGTGAATGGTACCATACAAAATCAATATAGCATTGCCCCAAATGAATTGTATCATCTCTGAATTCTTCCTAGAGATGTCTACGCCATGTATGATGGATGTAAGAATGTGTGCTGAAACAGTACTTACTGTCTGATGAGGATGTGAGTAGTGATGTAGATGATCCGCAGGATGGGGATTTCCACTGAGCCCCATCCAAAGTAAGATAATGATGCTATGGTAGGATTTACCACAACATTCAAGAGTTTGCCTCCCAAATAGGAAATCTACATAATTCAGTTTAATTCCTCCCTAACTCCAGAAGTGTCTGAGCTCCAAAGGTGCCTCAGTTCTTGTCTTCAAACTGGAGTTTCATAACTCTGCTAAGGGAACCCACAGTTCCCATCCCCCAGACAGTACTTTCATTCCCCTGGGGGAATAGCCTATGCTATATGGAGGAGCTGGGGCTCCTCCAGACATACATTTTGTTGGTCAGTAACTGTAACGTACAAAATTAATTGGATTTTGTCATTTTAGAGAGATGGAGATTCATTTTAGAAGGGAATGGTACACTTCACAAAGTTTGGGCACAGGGTCATAGGTGTGAGGCTATTTCTGTACCCTCCTCAATTTCTGTTTAACAGAAGAACCATCAAGAAACTTTTATGCAGGGACTGGAGTTCAGGGTATCCTTTCTATGACAGTTTTTGCTAATGATGTAGAATTAATAGAATCATTAGATCTGATGACTGTTAGACAAATGAGACGTGTACAGACAAATGAATTCAGCCAAGTCCTATCCCCCTAGCGTACTCACACTGGCCCCAGAATCTGTTCAATCAGGAAATAAAAACTTGTGCCAAGAGACCGGGAGGCTGGAGACAAGATACAGGTTGACAAGGTCATGCCAGTCCCTCTGATGGGTTGTAGCTGCATTGCCCATAGGAGACACTAAGCATCCCCTTTCCACCCTGCAGCCTCTTCCCCCAACTTCCAGCACCATCTCTCTCCATAGAGACTCTCATGTTCCTAATGGCCACTCTTACTTTGGTGCAGAAAACAAGGGAACAAGGGGTTCTGCATAGCAATATTCAGTCAAAGCCACTTCTATCTTCCCTTGTGTTAACTGAATGCCTGACAGGATTCTCCATTTTTTTCCAATTTGGATCAGATTTGCTTTACGATGGAGTTCACGTTCATTTGCACCACTAGTGCCTAGTAAGCAAGCACAGATGCATTTTGCCCGTTATTCTCCAACCTCATGTTGTGTCAACTCAAAATTACATGGTCAGAAAAACAGCTGTTGAACATACTAATTAACCATAAGCTTAAAAATCCTCTAGAAGGATTTCTTACAAATGATAGGACAAGGGGTAATGGTTTTAAACTAACAGAGGGTAAAATTAGATTAAGTATGAGGAAGAAATTCTTTACTATAAGGGTGGTGAGAAACTGGAACAGGTGGCCCAGAGAAGTTGTGGATGCTCCATCCCTGGAAGTGTTCCACGTCAGGTCAGGTGGGACTTTAAGTAACATGACCTACTGGAAGATGTCTCTGCTTATGCCAAGGGGGTTGGAACTAGATGATCTTTAAAGGTCCCTTCCAAGCCAAAATATTGTGTGATTTTATGACATAAGCTTTAATACTATTAATGTTCTGTAAACCTCTATCTTCTTCTTGGAGGTGATCAGCAGTGCCTGAATCAAGGATTCCACTCTAAAAAAGGTGAGAGTCCAGCTCACCTAGGTGAAGGAGATCTTTGCTCCCTGTTGCCTCCAGCCAGCTGTTTGTCCACGTTCCTATAAATGTGCCCAGTGTTCAGTGTGCTGAAGTGTATAGCACTAGAGGTTTTCTATATATCAACTTTCCTTGCTCTTTAGTCATATTTTTTCAGATGCATCTTTGTCCAGTTTGACATTCAAATCAGTATATATATGAAAGCTATAAATCATTTGGTTTGTCTCAAATGGCAAGCTTCAGCATAGCCCAGAGAGCACCCCAGCTGAGAAATACTTGAGAAACAAAATGTACAGAGAGGAAACCATTTGCAGTCATGGAAGCAGAACTGGCATTACTTAGTAGTTGACAAGCTGTTTTCACATGCTAAAGATATTAGTGAGTGCCGTATTGACAGTACCTTACATGCTACCTTTCCATCATTTGTTTGAAAGGGAAAAATGAAAAAGAGAAAAGAAGATGACATTCATGTAACCCTGTGGTGATAAATTAGAATGCATAAAACTCAAGAAAGAGAAAACAAACAAGCAAACAAACAATTCTTGAATTTACACAGGTAAAGTGTTTTATTTTCCATGGATAGTGTGGATAGGAAAAAAAAAATCAATTTCTAGATTTTGGAGTTTCTGTTGAAAAAACACACCTTTTTTGGACAGATGAATTATAAATAGTTGGAGAAAAAAATTTAAATAGGCACTGTTTTTTAATAATATGTATATTGTGTTCAAGGCCACTTTTTCCTCAGTAATACTTTTCCAACAGCACAACTTGGTGAGCACAGAGGGGAATCCCAAACTCTAAAATGACTTTGCATAATGTGATGTATACATTTAACATATTATGTGGACAATGTATGTATGCTGAGAGCTCCACTCAGTTGCTCTCACAAGGTGTTTCATGCCATTTGAGATGCTCTGGGGTACTAGAGACATCCATATGGGGCTGGTAGCTAGGAGTTATGGACACCCTTCCCGGAGCAGCAGCTGGAGAGCAGTTTGGAAATACCAGGACATCTGAAAGGACACACTTATGTCTTGGATGTAGGTAGAAAGAGAGAAAAGAAGATAATTAACAGAATGAGGGGTAACAGAGACGGTGAAATTTAAAGCTCCATCCAACCAAATACACATCTACTGTAGGATGATTGATGCTTTGAACACCACCTTCCCTCTCTCACTATGGGTCAGTGCTCCATTCCCTATAGAAATGTGCCCAGCATGAGTTAGTGAGATGGACACATCTCTGTGGTATGAATTCAGGGCTTGACTCTTTCTCACACTGAGGCATTATGCAGTGTTTAAGGGTATCCACAAGACATGCACACGGGGCTGACTGGTAGGACACAGGACTCATGGGAGCCTGTGCCCTCCTTGACCCACAGCTGGAAGTTGTGTGGGATTCCCTAGAGCATCTCCAAAGGCTCCAGCTGGCTACATGTGATCAACTGCATAAAGCTCATATATCTAATCATATCAACCCCTCCCTAGACTGCCTGGGTGAGCTGAATCCTACTTATCCTGGCCTTCTTCCTCCCTGAGTTTTGACATCTACATCCTTACATAATAATAACCTTTTCAGAGTGGTTTTGGCTATGTGAAATATTCTACAGAAAAACTGTTACAGTTTCATTATGTGAATAGTTACCTTCGTGTTGCATCATCTGTTGCATTTTTTTAATGTGAAAATATGCATTGCTTCAGTGTGATTACTTGTAAAAGAAGAAATGGAGGCATCTAAGTATGGAAAATTTTAGATTCTCACAGCTGCTGGCATTAAAAATATAATCATGAGAGTTTGTCTGGCCACATGCTATGTGAAGTGAGAACATTTCACTGTTATCAGACAGGTTGTTAATGACCTTTAAGTTCTTTTTTTCCCTTTTACCCAGCAAGGCACATTTAACTTTGCATAGTCTCCTGAATAAAAATCTCTCTAATAACTAAGTTTTCCAGCTCCTGTACCTTTGTCCCTAGACGACTCCTAAGTAAAGCCTACTAACTGCAGGAAGCTTGGTTAGTTATAGCCTTGGAGAAAAGAAGATTACTCACCAATGGTAAAAAATTACCTGAAGACATTGGCTTTCTAGTGGAGCAGAGGACACAAGCTGACCCTTTGCACAGGACTGTTATTCTTCTTTACTCTTTGTCTCCAGCTTCAGTTTTTGCTCTTCCTGTAACCCCAACCTTTCCCTCGCCATGTATGACAATGACCTCCAACACCATATGGATTTTCTCCAGTTACTGTGGCATCAATTGCAGTAACTCGGTGACCTTTTATTGTCCTCCTTCCAAGGATAAAGCTGCCTCTGTAAGACATGTAAAATGGGTCCTAAAGATCCTAAAGCTGGTGTGAGAAACAAGTTCTCAGTATTTCCCAACGCCATCCCTCATTACACCTAGAGATACCAGCTTCTAGCAGATTCATGACATCCAGGTAATGAACTTACCTGAAACTTTTAAGTCTATTCCCTGTCATCATTGGTACTTCTGCTCTTGTTGCCATTTTTCCACCACCTAGTCATCTCAAGCCAATTTTGCAAAGAGGTAAGTGCCCCTGTACAGATATATGAGGTCAAGGAATATTTCAATAGAGAGAGAGAGATGGGTGTTGTATCTGTTTGAGACCATTCTGTAACAGATATAGCCTTTCTTCCATGAGCCATGAACAATCCTTCATAGACTAACTGCGGGATGACCATGTTGGATTGTGTGAGTCAAGGTTCATCACCATAAACACAAAAGCCTAAGGAAGGTCAGAGGAATGATGATAGGTGGTGGAACCACAGTAACCTAACCACCATGAAGGAAGAATCCTGAACTGGCTACCCCAGGGCTATTGAAGGAGAACAGCTAGACCGTTGTCCCAGGTGGGAAACCCAGTAACCTGTAGACTAAAAGGGGTAATTGTGTAAAGGGGTATCGCACTCGTTATAGAATGCAGGCAGAAGAGCACTGGGGACTATGTAAACTGGGGACTGTGTAATCTGGGGACTGTGTAAATTTATCCAGGAATACAGCAACACAGAAAAATTGTCCAAAAGGCCAAGGATCAGGATAGGAAAGCTAAAGCCCTCATAGAATTAAATCTGGCATAGGACAACAAGGGCAACAGGAAAAGCTTCTATAGGTACGGTGGTGATAAAAGGAAGACTAGGGAAAATGTAAGCCCCTTCTGGAAGGAAACGGAAGACCTGATTACCCAGGATATGGAGAAGGTTGAGGTGTTCAATGACTTTTTTGTCTCAGTCTTCACCAGCAAGTGCTCAAGCCACACGGCCCAAGTTGCAGAAGGTGAAGGCAGGGACCAGGAGAATGAAAAACTGCCCACTGTAGGAGAAGACTGAGGCCATCTAAGGAACCTGAAGGTGCACAAGTCCATGGGACCTGATGAGATGCATCCATGGGTCCTGAGGGAGCTGGCGGAGGAAGTTGCTAAAGCATTATCCATCATATTTGAGAAGTTCTGGCAGTCCGGTGAAGTTCCAACTGACTGGAAAAGCAGAAACATAACCCTCATTTTTAAAAAGGCAAAAAAGGAAGGCCTGGGGAACTACAGGCTGGGCAGTCTCGCCTGTGTGCCCAGCGAGATCATGGAGCAGATCCTCCTGGAAACTATGCTAAGGCACATGGGAAATAAGGAGGTGATTAGTGACAGCCAACATGGCTTCACTAAGAGCAAGTCCTGCCTGAAAAATTTGTTGGCATTCTGTGATAGGGTTACAGCATTGGTGGCTAAGAGAAGGGTGACTGAGATCATCTACCTGGACTTGTGCAAAGCATTTGACACTGTCCTGCACAACATCTGCATCTCTAAATTGCAGAGACATGGATTTGACAGATGGATCACTCTGTGGATAATGAATTGGCTGGGTGGTCACACTCAAAGAGTTGCAGTCAGTGGCTCGATATCCAAGTGGAGACTAGTGATGAACGGTGCTCCTCATGGGTCGGTATTGGGACCAGTGATGTTTAACAACTTTGTCAGCGACATAGACGCTGGGATGGAGTACATCCTTAGCAAGATTACCAATGACACAAAGCGGTGTGGTGCTGGAGGGAACGAATGTCATCCAGAGAGACCTTGACAGGCTTGAGAGGTGGGCCCATGCGAACCTCATGAAGTTCAAAAAGGCCAAGTGCAATATTCTGCACATGGGTCGCGGCAATCCCAAGCAGAAACACAGGCTGGGCAGAGAATGGAGTGAGAGCAGCCCTGAGGAGAAGGACTTGGGGGTGTTGGTTGATGAGAAGCTCCATATGACCCAGAAATGTGCACTTGCAGCCCAGGAAGCCAACTGTATCTTGGGCTGCATCAACAGAAGTGTGACCAGCGGGTTGAGGGAGGGGATTCTGCCCCTCTCTTCCACTCTCACGAGAACCCACCGGAATACTGTGTTCAGCTCTGGGCCCCCCAGCATAATGACATGGACCTGTTAGAGTGAGTCCAGAGGAGAGCCACAAAGATGATCAGAGGGATGGAACAGCTCTCTTGTGAAGACAGTCTGAAAGAGTTTGGGTCGGTCAACCTTGAGAAGAGAAGGCTCTGAAGAGACTTTCTTGCACACTTCCAGTACCTGAATGGGGCCTACAAGAAAGCTGGAAAGGGACTTTTTATAAGGGCATGTAGTGATAGGACAAAGAGTAACCGTTTTAAAATAAAAAAAGGGAGATTCAGACTAGATCTAAGGAAGAAGTTTTTCACAATGAGGGTGGTGAAGCACTGGCCCAGGTTGCCCAGAGAGGTGGTAGATGCCCCATCCCTGGAAACATTGAAGGTCAGGTTGGACAGGGCTCTGAACAACCTGACCTCGTTGAAGATGTCCCTGCTTATTGCAGGGGGTTAGACCAGATAACCTTTAAAGGTCCCTTCCAACCCAAACTATTCTATGATTCTCTGATACATATATATATATAAGGAAAACATGTTGGGAAGTACCCTTCTGGAAAACGTGCATGGTTTTACCACCGGCTGTACCTGTAGACGTATAACTACAGCAGCTTCTCCCATATTGGGGTATTGGATTTCACAACCTCTAACAGACAATAAGCTAACAACCATCAGGGACAATAAAAAGTGCTTTATACGAGGCTGTAGAGAAAAAAAGCAAAACAACAAAAAGAAAAACCAGTCATAGTCCGATCAGAAAACACTTGTGCAATAGTCAGGCATCAACAAAGTCTTTTCCACCTTCGTCTCTGTGCACTGAGTGCTGTCTGCATATTTAATCATGTGTCTCATGATTACCAGGAGGTAGATGACTGCTCTGTGAGTAAACATAGTATCCCTCTCATGACCTGGTCTTGTTTCTTCTAGTTGTTCTGCTTACTCTTGTCTCCAGCTGGGAGCTTGTTCCATGATATTCCTTTTCTTACTATTTCTTAAATTTATTCCTGATGGGTTTTTGTTTGGTTTGTTTTGGTTTTTTTACATTTCCTTTATGCCAACACTGTCTGTCTGTTAGATTGGTGGCTTTCAACCCATGGGCTGCCTTCTTTACCTAGGGATTCTGCAGGTGGTGCCCAAGAAAAGCCAGCTGATGAAAAATTGTGCTGCAATGGGTTTTAAAGTTATTTTAAAACTGTATTAAAGAAAAAAAAGTGTCCTCTTAGCTTACATCTTTCTAACCTGCCCATAAAAGAGGTTCCCCTTATGGTTTTGCTCTGCTCGTTGAGGTGCCGAGCTTGTTTTCCTGAGCAGGAGTATTGTACACAGTTAGACCAGATGGGATCTTATCAATAGAAAAGCAGTAATATCTCCTGATTTCTTCTGTAAACACCTTACCAAACCCTCTCTAGGACTGTGCTCAGATCTCATTTTCTCTCACTATTCCAATGGATGAGCCCTGATATTTAAGGACATGTTATTTTTATTATTTTCCCAAATGTACCAGTTTACTTTCAGCCCTGTTACATTCTGTCTCATGTTGATGACTACATTTTGCAAGGTGACACAACTCTTCTGGTGTGACATTTTCATCCTCTTCTGAACAGACATTTCCCAGCTTTGGCACAGAAGACTGCCTCTGTTACCAGAAGGTTGCTTAACCCCTCTGTTCCTTATCTAAAAAAATGAAGATCTTAATGAGGCTGTAACTGTCCTCTCCGCTAAATTGTCAGATCTTTGGAGCAAAGACCATCTTTCCCAGGGTGAATATTCAGTGCTCAACACATTGCAGCCTTGATTGAATTGATGCCTTTGGGTGATGTTTTCACACGAATTTATCTACACCACAGAGGACGATAGAAAACTTTTCTGTGTCAGGAAGTGTTTCCATGGGATCTTCAGTGAAAACAGGAGTTTAGAAGTTCTGTTGGTCTATCTCCCATGAGAAAGGCATGGACACTAATCTGAAGTCAACAAAAAAGTTGAATTCAAAAAGAGTGGAAAAGCCACCAATTCAACCAGCATCTACCATTTTCACTGGTATGATAGTTTTCCTTGCAGAACTCTGTGTCACAGGAGAAGAAAGTTGTGTCCCTTCAAGTAAGTATTGCTGAGGGTACTATGGTATCACACCCCTATCTTATCTAGTCTCCTTGCAAAATGCATATGGTAGAAGGTTTAGCATGTGTCTTGGGTCTGTCAGGGACACCAGCCCCAAAGAAAGAGGCCTCCTTTTTATTTTCTGGAAAACATACTGCCTTGAGACAGGGGCTTGGGAAAGAGCATGCAGGATCTCTGCCACTGCCTTGGACGTTCCTGATTGTCACACTTCCCTTTCAGAAAGGTTCAAAATCCACTTTCCTCATGGATATACATTGAGCATTTGGCAGAGCTTGAAATACCTCTCCCTTTTGTATTCATCAGGAAGCCTTGAAGTTCCTGCTCTGACAGAAAGGAGGAGAGAGTGAGCCGGATTTTCTCTGTTCATTAACCCAAGGAAACCTCCTGGTGCAGTTATTAACCAGTTTTTCTGTGGGTTATTAAGCCCATTTTGCAGATGGTAAATCAAGGCATACAGAAATTAAGGGTATTTTCAGGGGACTTGACTGGATTTAGGGGTCTGACCATTACTGCGACATAACTCCTAAAGGCTCTGTGCACACAAAGTAGTTAGGGACATAATTCTTATTGAAGAGATAGCAGTTTAGGGTCCAATATCTTGGAGGAGGTAGATATTCCATTTTGAAAACTGGAATTCATTTTTTGTAACTCCTGAACAACTTTTGCAGATTTTAGCTATGACCAGGAGGCACAAGGGTCTGCATGACAGATGTCTGAAGAGTGTTATTTGTATAGTACAGGAACTGTATGTGACCCAACTGACTCTGCTTTCTTCAAGGACAACACCATCACTAGGAGTCTGATGTCTGTAGGAAAAAGTTTTCAAGGCCAATGCCTTTATGTAGATGGCAAGGTTAAGGGGCTTTGAGCTGAGACATCTCAAGGTGGAAAACCTCAAAGGAAGGAGGCATTTTCATCTGGGCAAGACTCCTTCAGAGACAAGACATTTTAGTAAGCAGCTCAGCTCATCTAACAGAGATGTTTACATTGGTCGGACAAGGCACACCTTGAGCTCCATAGCCTTTCTTGACGGATCCCCACTAATTATTATCAGATCCTGCATGCTCAGGTCAGATAGTGACACTGATATCGTAGGTACAAAGTTAGAGAGTGCCCATTTCTAGCTGTAACTGAGAACACAGGTATTTCTTGACTCTTCTCCTGAAAGCAGCTGAACACAGTACAAAGTTCAGAGAAAAACACCTCGAAAACTCACATGCATCCAAACTGAGCTGAGGCATCCTGGCTGAACAGCCCAGAAGGCCAACCGTGTCTTGGGCTGCCCCCAAAGCCGCGTGGCCAGCAGGGCGAGGGAGGGGATTCTGCCCCTCTGCCCTGCTCTGGGGAGACCCCCCTGCAGTGCTACGTCCAGCGCCTCCCTCCAGCATGGGAAAGACATGGACCTGTTGGAGCAGGGCCAGAGGTGGCCACCAAAATGATCAGAGGGATGGAACAGCTCTGTTACGTACATAAAATCTCCATACAGACCCCACCCAGGTGGGGTTTCAGCAGAGCAGAGGGGCGGAATCCCCCCCCTGCTGGCCACACTGCTTTGGGGGCAGCCCAGGACACGGTTGGCCTTCTGGGCTGCGAGCGCACATTGCCAGCGCATGTCCAGCTTTTCATCCCCCAGGACCCTCAAGTCCTTCTCCATGGGGCTGCTCTCCATCCCTTCACCCCCAGCCTGTGCTGATACCGGGAGATCCCCTGACCCATGTGCAGGACCTTGCACTTGGCCTTGTTGAACCTCATGCTCTGTTGCATCCTGGGAATCCCTTTCCTTTTGCTTCTCTTCTGCTTCTCCACATAGCTCAGGCCACTTGAAAGGTAAAACTCCCTCCATTTTTCCTGCAGCACTAGTGCGTTCCCACCTCTGCTGCCATGTTGGTGCTGCTCCCCCCATCACTCCCTCCTCTCTACACAGTTCATAGCAACAAGACATTTTAGAGTGCACTGACTGCTTGAAGTTGTTTTACCACCATTCTTGAAAGAGAGCTGATTTGTAAGGCACGGACACCCCCTCCTGGCTACTAAGCTGAAAAGAAGAATCACAGATATTAATAATCATGAGCTTGTTTCAAAAAAGGCAGCCATGCATGCAATGATCGCGGCAAAGTAGCTCTCATGAATACATCAGGAGAACATCCTGAGCATTCACGAGAGGTGCTGGCACAAAAGAAATTGCTTAATGCAGCAAAGAAATCATTCAGTCATAAAGGCGGTTTATACTTTGTACATTTCATTTTTATTTATTTTTTTATTACTGCCTAAAAAAAGAAAGAGGAAGGGAGAGAGAAAACAATAATAATGGTATTACATAAAAGGGTAACAGATCAGAACGTGCTGATCCATCAGCCAGGATGACAAAAGACAAGATGACAGCAATTTGGAGACAAGGAAATCTGTGTTGAACATTTCCATCTAATAAGAAAATGTCACCCTGCTAATGAGACATCCAAAGAGAAACTAACACTCAGAATTAAAATCTACAATCCAGAGCAAACAAACTAGACTCTGCTTTCAGGTATGGGCCTGGGAAGTATCACTATCTGTAGTGAATATGCCAAGAAATAAAACGTTGCATTGGACCTGCTGTTACTGTCTGAGCAGCTAGTGCCAGGTCCACCAAAACCATGTCAGAAGCAATCCTTCAGTCAGCAGTGTGACATGGAAACTTAAGAGTGGCCACACCACGCTGGCCCGCAGGTCCATGTAACCCCATATCTAATCCTTATGAGGATGTTCTCCCAGTTTCTAATGATCTCTGCGTGAGAAACTCAGGCACCTTGTCTTTGAACTTTAAAGTTCTAAATTATTTTTCTTCCATGGGTTTGCCCTATTGCTTTGTGAGTTCCTCTAAATGTGTAGCATCCACAGACCTCTGCAGCAAAGATCTCCACAGCTTGGTAAGGTTTTGTGAAGAACCAATCTATTCTCTTTGTTCCAAATTTGCCACATTCAAGACTTCAGTTTTTGTTCTGGGAGACTGTGGATACTTTTTCCCTGTTTTCTCTACACCAGTAAATAGTTTTATAGATTTCTTTCATGCCCTTTCTTAATTGTCTCTTTTCAAGGCTGAAGACTCCTCAGCTGAAGACCCCTGCAACATGGGATGCACTGAAAGGAGTCCTCTGCCCATTACCTCTGCTTGACAAGAAGGTGTTTGTTTTTTCTTTTTTCATAGTCTTTAATGGTAGGTGATGGGGACAGCTGTCTGCACTGCTGAAAAGGTAGTGGGAGGCAAAAAGCAAATTTGCAGATATGAAAAATTTAGTATTCATGTTCATTCTCTCCTGTTAAAATCAGCAAACATAAAACATCTCAATCTCCTGTTTTTTTACAGTAGATAGCGGAAGAAGTAGCAAGAATTCCTACTTGTCGTAGAAAATAGGCTGAAACTAGGGCTGACATATATTTCCCATACAATGGCTTAGGTGGCCTGAAATGGGACCCAGCTTTCCACACAGACATCCACTGTCGCTGCTTGGGATAAAATTTGGTATATTTACTTGATGGAGTTCTGGTACAGTGAGTTATTTGACTGTTGCCTTCAGTGCACAAAACTTTTGCCCCAGGCAACATAAAGCAATGTCTTCCTCCTAGTTTTAACAAGGGGAAAATGAGTCAGAGACACTGTCTGTACTCACTGTTCACACAGCCTGCCCAGCCTGAGAGATGCTGCATTTAGTGATGATGAGGGTTGCATGGGAAGTCAGGAAGTTTATACTCCAAGACTTGTTATGGTTTTACATAGTATGAGGCATTGGAGCCATTTCCATAACACCACGACTTAATGTAATCTAAAAAAAATAGCAGCAATAGATGTTATCTTTTCTCTTGTCTTGCTGTGTATCTATAAACTCAGCTCAACTGAGTAACGTGTTCAGTTTACCTGAAAGGTGCCTACGTGCGTTTGTAATACCACTATCTACTAGCTCCCATCATGACCTTCTTTCCACAAGCTGTGTTTACCCTTGAGGCTGAGCCATTTATACAAAATTTTGAACTTTAATCACTACAGTGTTGCATCTGCTTGTCTTAGACCAAACTTGGGTTATTACCTGTTTCTTCCTTTCACCAACTCTCTTCGATACACAACAATAGGTCAGGTATAGAAACCCGCACCAGACCTAAGTGGATGTTGGCTCTGATAAGCCTGATTTCCAAACTATTCTCACCTCTGAACTCCTATCTTAACCTCGTGACAAGGTCTTGCATCAGCCTAACCCTATCCTGAAATTAATGTACTCTCTCAAAAAGCAGAATTTTTTCCTAGCAATCCAGGAGTTGCAAAGCAATCCCAATGAATGGCCAAAATACAACAAGCAGTACACTCAAGGCATTTTGTGGTCTTTAAAAGGTTATATTTCTTCATGTTGCTGTTGGGGTGGTCAACTGGTGGCCAGCTTCCTGGTTTGCTGCAGAACCATATCATTGTTACAGCACCCCAGCAACGGCACTTTGCTCAGGAGGCGTTTGCTCCGTGGCTTAGTGCCACAAGCTGGCATACAGCCTGCCCCAACCTCCAGCTGCGTTGGAGTCTCCCACATGCTTGCTGTAAGCTGTCACATCCCTCAGCTGCTACTACCTAACAAACACGGTTCTGGGGTGCACCGTCTCTCCCCGCCTGGCAGCGATCTTCTGTTTCACCGTAACATTTTGACACTTTTTTCTAATGCTGATTCCCATTATGATAATGATGAGAATTACCTTAGTATATACAATTCCTCCAGTCTACCAGGCTTACTCAGACTTTATATAGCAAGGTGGTGATACCCTTTGAGAACACACCTGAAGCGGATCACAGCAGCTGTTTCGCAGAAAGCTACAGCTTCAAAAAGCAGTTGAAGACAAGAAGACACAACCACTACCAAAGAGAATTTAAGATACCAGAATTCTAATAAAATGTTCACACTGGGAAATATGTGGTTTTTTAAAGTAAGAGCAATCCATCACTGCAGAACAGCTGACACCTAGGAAATGACATATGTGTTATCAATTGGAAAGTATAAATAAAAAATGTGGACACCCTTGTAAAGACGTGACAATTGGTTATTGCTATAAGTGCAGGAATTACAGGCCTGAGGTTCCAGTATGGCTTGTACACACAGTTACTGCGTCCTGCCAGGACATCCAGTTACCGCTGGCTTGGTCACTATCAAGGAGATCCAGAAATCAGCCAACACAGAACCACCAGAAGTTGACCTACCACCCCCAGGTAATGCAAGATCAGCCAGTATCTTTGTTCACAGACAAAGACGATGCCTTCAAAGACCAGGCAAGTAATCACAAGATGGGTCAGTCTTGTACGCAAACCGAAATAACTTCCAAACTCAGAGAGCAGGAGCGCAGATGTGTCGTTATTAAAGTCCAGTATAACGCGCACATTGCAAGGGCGTGGAGATGAATGGTCAGCTCCTTACGCTGCCAGGGCAGAGGAGGGGTTCATAGAGGAAAAATCGCTCTTACCCACACTGGTCCTTCCCCATGGTGGCCAGCAGGTCTTTTCTAGGCACTGATGGTGGCAGAGTGCATTGCCATGGCTGTTTCACTGTCCCAAGGGTTGCACTGCCCCACTCACATACCCATATCCTTATGGTCATTATAAAGCTTTGAGATGAATATTCAGGAATAGCTTCAGAAAAAAGGCATTTACTCTCCTCTGCCTCCTCCAATTTGAAGTCTGCAAGCTTCGAGGGACCCATATCAATGTTAGTTAGTGCCAATCAGCCTATAAGTACATCTCCCAAGCAGACCAGCAGTGACCTAATACCCTGTCAGACCCAATCACTTCTTACCTTGACCACCCTGCTTTATTTACTTACTTTGGGAACTTGGGTATTCTCAATCAAAACGCTGGGATTTGCTCTGAGTGATTGGTTTATAGACATTTAAATGTACATTTACGTTTTGGGGTCATAAAACACAGTGAACATGGTAGTAAGTAACCTCTTCACAGGCTAATGGTTTTATAAATAGGCTAACCAGTTGAACGATTGGAGCTATTCATCAGTGGTAACTTTTGCATTGCTTTCTATTACAATGTCACTATATTCACAGCCAGGGTTGAAAATGCATTTACATATTAATACCAATTCTGCTTTTCTCAAGGTTAACGGTCATAATGAAACGTCGAAACAATCCAATCAGTCCTAGTGCTGTTGTTTGTTTTATTAAAATTCATGGCCTACCTTATCATTTTTGTTAAGCGAAAAGGCTATGTTAAAACCGACAGCTCTATCAAAGGCAGATAAAATTCAGAGTATAGAAGTTTTAATCTCTATTTCCTTTTTTTCCTCTTAAACTGATTGCAAAATGACATACATCTTATTTTCCTCCCTTTCTTCCATCTCACATGTGGTTTATCTTCACAATAGCAACAAGATCTCATTGACTTTTTGAGCAGAGGACCCAATGTACTCAACTACTCTGACCACCCACCTTATCCAGAACAGATATCCACTGACAACTCCCTCTAAGAGCCACAATGCAGAACTTATATCTTATTCTAGATGTCATGTTTTTTCCTCACTCCTGTTTCCTTGGATATTTCATGGTTTGATGCCCCTGAGGAAGCTGGAACTGAGAGCTGAGATCTTCTGTTATTCCCAGTCTCTTTGAGGTTAGCAATCACCGCAGTCTAGGCATAGATTCTCTTAGCCTGCTTCAAGATAACGTGGGCTACATTTTTAGAAACTGTTCCTTACCTCTGGGGAAACATACATGGTGAGAATATCAGTTTCGCTAAGATAGCTTTGTAAAAGCTGCCTGATTTATGGCCTTTTTGGGACTTCCACTTTGGGCTTAGATTGATTTTTTTTTTCAGGGAAGAGAACAGTGCTTCCTGATTGTGGATTAGCAGGAAGCTTCCACCAACTCCTTTGGGGTGAATTCTCCATGCAACTGAAGCATCCTCAAAAAAAAGCATGTAATTCTGTATTTTAGTGAGCAGCACAGAAATGGTGACTGCAATGACTCTGATCTGTGGCTGTGTCAGGCAATCATATCACCTTCGACAGAATCAGGGAAACACAGAAATGGCTTCAGGGTTTAAGGCCTATATCCAGATTACCTCTGATAGCTACTGAGTTGGTCTGAAAACTTATGCCCCACAAAACACCACATAGCCAGTACTATGGGAAGAGGTCCTGGTTTGAGAAAGAGAGCCCTAAAATACCACAGCTGGAGCATAATCGTAGTCAGTTGACATAGTAGGTGGGGGAAGGCCTTAAATGTGTCCTCAAGATCAAGTCTTCAGCAGTCACCCCAGAGATGGACTTCAGTTCAGCTGGAGCCTGGTTTCCTCTCAGGCCAGTGATGTTCCCGCTGAATGCAGAAGGTCTCAGAGACCTTTCCAGCATGTTCCTGGACCTACCTACTGTGTATGCAGTGAATGCCCAAGCACCAGCAAGATGTTTCCAGCTGTCATTATCTTCAGTGAGGATGCCGCTGCCCTGCTCCCGTTGGCCGATGATTTATTAAGAGCTATTTATGCCTGAGCCAATATTTCCTTCTGTTATCCTATCTATCTGCAGTGTCCTCTGCAGCTCCACTACATTGCTTTGATTTATGATTCATGCCATTTTATTTTCTTCAGAGTTCTGCTATATTTATTTATGTTGCCCTGAAGAGCCGATTTGCAAATGTACCAGTCCCAGCAACTTCATCCAGGCCTCCTCCCTGCATGCACACAATATCATCCTCTTTTTTTGAATAAGTCATTGCTTTTATAGAAAGTAATAAATTTTCATAAGAATTTTTCATATAAGACCCAGTGTGGGGGTCATCAGTGAACATCTCTCACCTGTTTATGGGAGTGATTTGAATTCCTGTGGTGTTCCTGTTAATAAGCAAAGGTCTAATTAAGACATTTATGAAAAATAAGCTGTTGTAATTAATTTTCTTTAATGGGGGATGGGAATACATAGTTATGTAATCTTTTTAGACTAAAATAAATTTATAGACTTTGAAAAAAGTCCTGTTTCTGTTGTCTCACAGAAGGAAACACTTTTGAATATTCAAAAATCCTTGCTATCTGAGCTGGAAAGAAATTCTGGGACACTGAGACCAGAGAGGCAGCAAAGATTCATTCCCTGCAGCCATTTCCCAGTCTATATCTGGACTATTTTAAATATTCTAAGCAACAGCACCCTTTTCCCTCCCTTTCCTCAGCCTTGTGGGTATTTCCACTCTGACTCCATCTGTCTCCTTTCCTTTTAAGCTATTTAATAGCTGCTCAAAAGTACCATCATGCTGTATAGTGTCTTTGGCTCTGATGAGTATGTCTGAAGGATATCAGTGGGTCTTGTCCATGTGGGTCTCCATTACAGTGTACTTATTCTGCCAAGTACTATCTATGCCTTTTTAACTCAAATGAGAGATCTGTGCTGTACTGAGGGCTTGACTTAACATAGCACGATGGAGAGAGAGAGAGTACCCCCACCATGGTCCTTGCCTGGCCTATCAGGGGTGTCGGAGGGGTCTCTTGCTCCTCATGAAGCACCGCCATGGGTTGGTCTCGTTGCAAATCTTGTTACCATACACCAGGCAGGAAAACCAGAACACCGAACTACTGCTGGACATGACCATTACGTGTTTTGTGTTCCCTGGAGTCAAAACATTTGTCTGACTGAGAAACACTACACTCCCAGTACTAAACCAAGGAGACTTACACCAGTGGGTCCCACAAATTAGCCCCACACCTGAAGTTGATTGTCCCTTCCTAGCATACAATTGCAGACATCTCATGACTCACTTGGACGACTGGTTTCCACTGCTTTGCCATGCCTTTCCCATTCCCATGAGCCCCGCTATACTCCAAGTCTCTGTCCATCTTCTTGCAAACCCTCCATCCTTCTCACCTCCAGTACATGACAAATGCTTGTGTCATCCTTCCACTCCAGGGTCCTGATCTGTGTGACAAAGAGTTTCTAATCTCACCCCATTGTTCATCTCTTTCTCCCCTTAATCTCAATCAGCTCAATGTGTCAACAACACTTGCCTGAAAACACTTATCACACACGAAATTTATTTAGAATTAATCAGAAACAATTTGAGGTGATTATTAAAGCAGCAACAACCTCAGCTTGACCTTGCAAGAAGATTTTTTTTTTTTTGCCTGACACAAAGTTGAAAAACTTTCATTAGGGAACTAACAAAGGTGAAAACAGCTGCTGCACTTCAAGGAATTGCAAGTGACAAATAATGCTTAACAGGTTTGATGTTTTTTCTCTCTTTCCTTCTCTTTGTTTGAGAGAACACACAAGCCTTGCAGGAATCACCTGCTCAGGCCCTTCCCAAGCTGAGAAAGGGTCTCATTGTGCTGGATTCCCTCCACAGACCTCACACCCTCAGAGAGACAGGAGAAGAGAAGTGGTAAGACCAAGGTCACATAGAAATGCTGTTTTGTTTCTCCTTCCTTGCTAGATCATTTGCAACTGTTGGTAAGACATGGTTGACACTCTGATACTGAAAATGTGCTAATTAAGATGAGATGCTTTTACCAAGAGAAACATACAGTGTTCCTGGGAGCAGAGACGCAAACTTCAGATATCTCAAGCTTCAGGTGAATGTTTATCCCCCAAATTAAAAAAAAAATAAAAATAAATCACGCCCTCAGAGAGACAGGAGAAGAGAAGTGGTAAGACCAAGGTCACATAGAAATGCTGTTTTGTTTCTCCTTCCTTGCTAGATCATTTGCAACTGTTGGTAAGACATGGTTGACACTCTGATACTGAAAATGTGCTAATTAAGATGAGATGCTTTTACCAAGAGAAACATACAGTGTTCCTGGGAGCAGAGAAAAAAAAAAAATAAAAAGGGAATCCATATGACAGTTCAGTAATGGGGTCATATCTTGCGGCTACAAAGTCTTGCACCCAGCTGTGGACATGGGCTCTGACCACGGGCTTTGACCACTAAGTCTTGCAGAAGTTGGACCCCTCAACTCAGTATTCACAGTCAGTGGTTTTACTGTGAATGTTTATTTTCCCCTCTTTCATTTACCTAAGCCCAAGCAATTCAGAGTTGTTACAGATTTGAATGACCCCACATATTAATTCTGACCCATTAATTCACAGACCTGGTCTGTATACATACAGCAGATGGTCTGCCACATTCAAAGCAAACGCAAATTGAAAATCAGGTCTGTTGACTCTGCTGGGAATGACTGCTCCTTTTGAAACCTCAGCATCTGCAGAGACCTGTCTTTCTGGGAGCGCAGAAAGGCTTTCCACGCTGCCAAGCTACTCGGCTGCTCCCCGTCAGCCAGAGACGATTAAGCACCTCTTGTTAACAGCTCTCTACTGCTACGAGAGCCTCAGTGCAAGGCACAGATCAGCCAGCTCTCTAAATGAAGTAGCAGCTTGGTCAGAGCCACTGACCCCATGCTTCCAAAACCATTTCTCGTTTAATCAGGCTTGTCAGAGGAGACTGGCCCTCCCAGGGAGATATCTGAGCTTCTGTCACTGCCATCCACAATTCCCCCACTCCCCATTGCTCTACTTCAACCAGCCAAGGGCTCATCCCTTCTCATATTTAGAATTATGCTCATCAATCAAGAGGATAAGATGGATGCAAGCTCCTGATTTACAGAATGGGCAGAAAATTACTAAGTCCCACCAAATCACTACCCCAGAGGACAATATATCAAATCCTACAGAAACTCTCTGTTGTCCTATTAGCAGAGGGTTTTCCAAACTCAGGGATTTCTCCAGAGACATCAGACCTTTGGTTTAACTCAGGCCTTTATCATAAAATATAATTCTTCCAAATAAGAAAAAGAAAGGGAGCCATCTAACCTAACTCCAAGTCTATCCAGGTAAGTTGTGGAAAAAAAGAAGGAACATCTGTTCCCTTGTTTTAGGAATCTGTCCCCAAAATATTAATTTCTCTAAGTTCCCGAGTAGCTTCGGGATAAATGGGAGTATTTGGGGCAAGTAATTAATTTGCTTGAGGAAAATTAATTTCCTAGCTCTTTCTTTGTGCATATTTAGCCTTTGCATCCATCTCTTTATCTTAAACTGGCCAAGCAAATTGCATAATAATGTTATGTGCCAGGAGAGAAAAAGCTATATGCTGTAGGAAGATGACGAAGAAGGGGAAAAGAAATTAATAATAAAAATGTAAAAGTTTAAACTTATTGGAACAAAGAAGTCCAGGACGGTTTCTTAGAACTCAGTAATAAATTGCTAAAATCCATGAGCATGGCCACCTGTCTTCATAATATCCATAAAAAACATCATAATTAAGGCAGGCAGAATATGCGGAGGGTGACCCTGAAAGCATGTTTCATGCTACAACAGCTGTAAAATGAGCACAGGGATGTCTGAACCAGTGGGTACATCATGTTAACCATCAAATGATGTGCCAAGAAAGATCCTTGGAAACTCACAGAGCAGCTCTGCTGCATCACAAGCTCTCTGCTCCTTGAAAATGGATTATACGATTGAGATTTATAAATTAACCCACGAATGGCTTTTATTTACACACAAATATTCTGCCGGACTGTGCAAATTAAAAGTTTATGTATGTGTGGAGTTATCTCAGTTGGAATTATACTTCAACATTCTCATTTGCATAAGTCAGAGCTTGTAATGACTTACTCAACTAAGCATACCCATGCAGTTAATTACTTTTTTCCAAATGAAATGCCAAAATTATTTCCCAGCAGAGAAAGGCAATTGCTCACCCAAAACAGCACAGGATGCTGTCGGTCTTAAAACAATTAATATGAAATTAATTTTAACAGACCACTGAACCATATTTAGTGAGCAATGTGAAACATAATGTGACCAAATACAGCAGCTCAACTAGCAAGTCCACTTCTCTGCTGTCTCTCACCAGGAAATTCTGAAATGAGAAAACACGTGAAACACGTTAGTCTTTGGAAGACTGCAGTCCTGGGCAGGTTGGAGGGGAAAGCAGAGCCCCTCAGAGAACAGAAGTTATCTTTGCAAGAACATGTTATTACAAACTCAGAAATGAGCAGACAAAGGCAGATTCTTCTTGTTCCCACCTCATATTCCCACCACACAAGAGGGAGTGGGAAAGTTTTCAGAGCTTGGAGAAGGCAGAGAAAACACTCTGTCCTGGCTGAACAGTCAAGACAAAATATCATCACAAGCAAAGGGGCTGAGATGACACTACCAGTCCAGGACTGTCTGGGAAATCTGGGACATGTGGCAACCTTCATTTACTAACTTAGATTTAGCTGCAGTTTGTCCTCAGTTGGGTTGGTTCAGAATATCGTGCTGTCTCTCCTGATGGGAATGCGGGGGGAAGATGCCCAGGTCTTTGGTCTGAGCAAAGATAAAGCAGACTGTGATATTTCATTAGCACAGCCTGACAGAGCCACTCACTGCCCTTGCACTCATACCGTGTGCCAGCTCTTCCATGTCCTGTGGTTTCTGGACAGCCATCTCCAGGAATTATACAACGGGTGGATATTTCCTCGTTTTCCAGTCCAGAGATCGTGGGCAGCTTGTCAGGGTCCCTATAATTTCTGGCAGAGCTACACCAACATTAGAGTCTTTTCTGTTTCAATCTGAACTCAAATGAATTTTAAAACTGCCAAATCCACTTTGAACAGATTGATCTTTCTCTGCCCTAGCCACTTTCAGGTAATATCATTTGGAACTATTACAGAGCCTGTATTACCCCTGCAGCCTATTGAAACCTGTCGTTGCCTCAACAAGAACATATTTAAACCGAAGAAAATATTAGCTTGTGCCCTGCAGGCACTCAGACATTCTTGTGAGAGGGGCTTTATACCACAAGGCAAGTTTTCTACAGTGAATCCAATTCCACAGGGCTTAATAGAAAAACATTTAGACTGGAGGAGTTGCACAGAGCATAGCAATCTACATAGATGCATTGCTACAGCCACAGCAAACTCAGACCAGGCTGCAAACTTTGCAACAGGAGCTAGTGAGTCTATTCTGATCTCTGTTGGCATGGGTTTATTTTCATGAACATCTCTGTGTGGACAAGCTGGGGATGAAACCATCGTTACAGACAGGGAGATGGAGAACAGAGAATTGCTTTGTGATCTGAAGGTCTTGCAGCTCCACTGCACCATCATGTCAGTAACTCACAGATTAGAAGTGTGGGGCTGTGATTTCCTCTTTAGAAAGTCCTTCTCAAGTAGTCTGATTTACTTTATTTTTAATGCATGGATTATCGGTTTAATTTCCATGAGGTTTTTAATCTGAAATTTAATTTAGGAGATTGTGTCAAGTGATTGTTAAAATTCATTCTGCTGGGTGTGCTCAGAGGAACTTCTGTCTTCCAAAAATACACCTCTTGGCTTTTACTGCAAAACTCAGGAAGATTCTTGTTACACCAGTCTAGACACTTCAGATCCCTGAAAGCCACAAAGGGTCTTTTCTCCTTTCCTCTCTGTGGCAGGAGGATTCCAGTGGTACTGCAACCCCAACAAGGCTACAGGAATGGCATTCAGGCCAACGTACAAGGCTGTAAAGCATGGGAATGACTATCTAAATTGTTCTGACTCACTGCTTATGTCTACATGCACAGTGGAGAGTGAGGCAAACAGATTGGCCACATCAAAGGTCCATCTGGTTCTGCTTCCCATCCCTGACAGTGATCAGGGACAGATGTTCAAGGAAACATGATGAAGACCAGACCTGCTAAGAGTGATCCAAAGGGCATTGGTTAATCTGGCACTAGAGATCCTATTTTGAGACCTAAAAGCATTATAGCAACCCTAAAAACCCTCCCGAACAGTAGTATTAATTAGCTTAGACACAGTTCCCTGTGGAGGTAAAAGCTTTCTAGGGCAGTAAAATATTTAAGGTTCTCAACACAGGCTTTTGCCATATTAAAGAACTGGCAATTCAAGCCAGTTTCTATTGTACCCAGGGTAGAGCCTGGGGTGAGTGGGACTTGCTTCTGGCGTAACAGCAGAAAATATCCACACCCCCCACTGTTTTCTCTCCTCTTCTCCATCAGGAGCGTTCCCCAATCCCTTTCCCACCGCTGCTATGCTGGGGTCTCCCAATGGCTCCTCAGCTTTCCTCTGCCCCTGGCTTTTCCCCTCCCTTTCCTGTTACAGGAGCAACAGGTCGTCCTAATCCTTTGGGTGCAAAATCCAATTTTACAGACAATTAAAGCCTGAAAAGAAGTGTCTGGATTTTATCAACCCAGTGTTGTAATACTCCTGCAAAATTAATATCAGAATTGGTGTCCACAGCAAGAGAGGTGCAGAGGTGATATTTTGGTGCATTTGACTTTTTAGGATGTTGTATCATTTTGTTCGTATTAGATACCTTGTGTTTTCATTTACTACTTAGCTTTTAAAGAAAAAAAAAAAGGCAATCAGAGGCAAATTTGACTGATAGCAAGATGTTTTCCTCCCTATTGAATGGAAATTGAAACTTACTTAGAACAAATAACTTCAGATGCAGAGATGAAACTTCTCCCGTCTGTTTCCTAAGAAATGCACCTGGAGGTACTTCCCATGATCTTCTGAACCCTGTCTTAAGTTAGAAGAAGTGTCTGGGGACATGGATTATCTTGGATTGTCTTGAGACATGTCTCAGCCTCAGCTCAGCTGCCTAAGTGTAGGCACCACTGGTCACCAATCTGGCTGTGAGCAACATGGGTGGAGCAGAAGACAGGGATTGAGAGATTAGCTCTGGGACCTTGATTTGGTGCCACGTGCCCTTGAACCTTGAGAACGTGACTTGCATTTGCTTTACTGTCTGTGCCAGTAAAAAGACAAAATCCTCAGCACAAGTGCCCTGCTCTGCTATCAGCTGTACCCTGTCAGAAGTTCTCTGTGGAGCCCTATGGAAAGTACTAATTTATGATGCTTGGATAGGAAACAGGTGAGAATAGTTGCTGGGAGGAGAGCGGTTGTAGCCTGAAGGTTGCTTCAGGTAGGGATCTGCATTTGGTGTCATTTTTCTCATTTCCTGGTCAGTAAAGCAAAGGTGGAGGTATTTTTGTGCTTTATGTGTTTTTAGAACAGTTTGAGATAGGAACCTGCTGGCTGCTCCCTATATCTCAAAACAAAAATGACAAAATATGGTAACACTTTCTCTCTTTCCTGATTCTGTTATGTACCAATGAAGGGTTTCTTTCTTAGGGAAATTATAGGCTTGGGATTTTATTCCCACATCTCTTAATGCTTTTTATCCTAACCTTCTTAGGACCTGGGTTGTTCGGTATTTGCTGTTCCATACAAAACTAAGTAGTCTATTCCTACATAATTTTTCTTCACTTTCCTCCCAGGGTTACCACTGAAAGAAACAATACCAGAATTTGAGATTACTTTTGCTGCATGGATAAGCATGATTCAGGTTGCTGGATTTATTTCAAGCAAAGCAAACAGTCCATTTTTCTCCTGGGAACTGATCTTTCCTAATGTTATGCAGGAGCAACACAAAATCTAGCGGGAAGAATATCAAATTTCCTATTACCAGCACTTACCAAGGTGATCTGGAAGGAAATTTCCATTGTGGACTGAAGTGTTGTCCTTTAAAAACCTTGATGATTCATGAATGTATCTGGAAACCCCCTTTCATGATCAGAAGTTAGGAGGAAGAACTCCCTGGGTGGGGAAAAGTCCCATACACACATACGGGTTCTTAATAGGCAAATTAGAAATACTCAGCAGAAGATTTGCACGGCCTTGAGAGATACCAATCTCTCTTAATCTACATGCAGCTTTTTTTAAAGTCATTGTTTCTCAAGAGCTATTGCCAACACTGGACGTTTTTAAGATTCAGCTGGACAGGGTGCTGTTCCGTCTTGTCTAGACCGTGCTTTTGCCAAGAAAGATTGGACCAGATGATCCTTGAAGTCCCCTCCAACATATGATTCTAAGCTGCTACACAAGTTTTGTACTCAAGGTTTCATACTGGATGGTCTTGACTATTTTGCACAAACACCCATATATGTGAACAGAAAGAAATGTACCCTTGATACTAATACCAAAAACGAATCTTTCATTGTCTACATCATCACGGTGTTAAGTTCTTCAGCGGCATGCATTGCCCTTATAGAGGGTGTTAATGTTTCTGAGCTAACCCTGTGCACAAAAAAAGCAGCATTATCCCATTGACTGCTATAATTAAATGATTTACCCCAACCATTTGGAACTGAGTGCTCAGCTGAGATCTTCTGAACCCCAAGCCTGGAGGTGTTCAATGGTCCATCCTTCTTACTAAGGACCCAAGTGATAATCCTGCCTCCAGTGTTCAGCTGTGATATGGTCCCCTAAAATTCAAAGTTCAGATGGAGACAGGCCAAGAGTGGTTGCATTTCACCAGCCTTCAGTTTTGTTCATCTTGGCAGGCTCTACACCCAGGTACAGTGGGTGCATCCTCGTTTTGCAAATGTCCCTGACTTCCACATGCTAAGATAATGTTTAAAACACCCAGAGTTTGATACTCAGACGCATCATTCCCAGACAAACAAAGACAGCTGCCTCTACTCAGCACTCAGACAGCCCCAGACAGCCAGGACCATGTTTTACGCAGCTTTGCCAGCAGGAGAAAACCCCTTGCAAAACGCTGTAGCAGCACACTGCTGACTCAGAGGGAACATTTCTCATCCAGGCAACCTATGTGCCCTGAAACTACTCAGCCTGCAGAGCAAAAATTGATGTAGCTTCTCTTGATGGAGTGGAGGTTGTGACAAGTCATCAGCCTCAGAAAAATATGTATTTAAAGAACAATATATTTAATATACTGGACTATATACAGAGTGTCCTGGGTGTCTTTTTGTGTGGTTGTGTGTGTTTGCATGTAAACACATACGTATGCCAATTACTGCTAGGAAACCACAGTCTCCCAACCAGAAAAGAAATTTCAGGATTTTACATTTTGCATTCTTGTCCAAAATTAGGTCAAATATACAAAATAATGAAAATTACTGTGGACCAGTAATCCTCCAGAGCTTCAGAAGTGGGTGGGATCAAACTGAATGTCAGTCATTTTGAAACTTGTTTTTCCATCTCAGCTTGTAACAAAATCTTTTTATTGTGTTTACATGTACATTTTTCTTCTTTTCCTTCTTCTTGCTCCATTGACAAAACACGTAGTCATTTCAGCCCTGCAAATGGAATTTTTATGTTTTCTCTAGGCACAGCTCCACTGGGTGTTGCAATATATAAAAAATAATCTTGCCCAATATTTTTTGCAATGAAAAAACTACTTTTTTCCCACCTGCCATTTCACTGCTGACACATCGACATGTTTTCCTGCGCAAACAGATTCTGCCTGGGGAATACTCCACCCAGCTCAATCCCAGGGTTGCTAGTAGCATTTTCCCAGCACCTTCACACAAACGTAGACATGCATGTTACTGGAAGAGAAGCTCTATTCCTTGTGCTGCAACGTATACTTGAATCAATATATTTAACATGGGTTGGCATGAAAATTGCTTCATTGCAACGTATGTGGATGATGAACCTTATATATTGCAGTAGTGAGAGTTTTACAGGAGCGCAGCCATGCAACGAGCCTTATCTCTACCTAGAAGAGCTGTTGAAAACATTTGTCACCTGCAATAAGTGTGTTGAGCAAAGCAGAGATTTTCCTGAGTTTCATGGCAGCGTCTCTCTCTTTGTAAGGACAAATGCTATCCAATACTATGTATATATACAATCAGTTAATGCTGTCTTCTATGAAAGGTAGCAGCTTTTAAAAATTAATCTATCCAACATTTTAACCTCATGTGCAGGTGAAAATTAGCCTTTAATTGCTCACTAGCTAAACTGAGCATTGAGATACCCATCAAATTGGATGTACCAGGGAGGTCCAAATGATTACACAGTAGAGCTGGGTCTCATTTCTATTAACGGGAGGTGAAATGTGCTTCAACAAAGTCATTTCTTGCCCATAAGTCCCCTGCAGGGGTCTGGCCGAGTCCTGCTCATTTAGACTCCTCCAGACCTCTTAACTCTTTTGATTCCCAGTGCATGAAATCACGGGTGCTGGCTTTCTTAGTCATAGATGATTATCAGATCCTTGATGTGCCTATTCTTCTGTGTCGTATAATAAGAGACAGTTCTGGATTATCCCAAGAAATATACCCTACAGAAAATGCCCTGGGAGACCAGGAGGAGATCAGTATGATGTGTGAGATAACAACATCCCCTGTGTGATGGCCATGATCAGTGGTGCTCATGGAAACAGATATCCTTGTAAGCTCTTGACCTCTATTTCCAGCTGATGCTCCTCTAAGAGAGAAATGCCAAGTTAAGTGGAGCATGGAGGCAACATGAGGACAGGAGAGAGCAGCCAAAACTCAATTACCTGTTTATTATCTCTGAGGGTTGATGAAGTTGTTATGATATCAACCATACTTTTAAAAGGCACTCTCCCAGCTGCCAAGCTATTGAATGGGGGTGAAGGTGTGGGGGGCGAGGCTGCTGCACAGAGTTATAAGTCAATGCATTTAACACATGACATAAATCATCAGTGACAGCCTGCAGCCAGGTAGCTCCTTCCATCACAGCTTTCAAAGCAATTAACAAAGCGTGGCAAGTGAACAGCAAAGCCAAAGCCCAGGAGGGGTGAAATGGTTGTGCAGAAGTCACAGCTCAGTTCAGGAGCAGAGGCAGAAGTGGCAGCCACCTTTTCTGACTAATATCATGGATCCATTGCAATTTCTCCACCTCCTCTAACCCACCATGGGGCCAAGCTCCACAAAACAGCCTAGGGTTGGTTCAGTGATGGGGCAATGATCTATAAGCACTACTTGGACGTACACGTTCTTACAGGGTGATATTCCTGTCTTCATGTGCACATAAACTAGAAGCTTCACTGCATGGATAAACTTCCCAGAAGTTTGGACATTGCTTTAGCAGGTGGGCAATGGTGGTTTACTTCCCTGTGGAGGAAGACTTTACCAATCCTTAGCTATATTCCTGAACAGGCTCTGTTTAATCCCCAGGCAGATGGTAACTGCCTTTCACCACTGCCAAGGGACATGAGCATTTCTAAAACTGGAAGGCAAAACAGGGAACTGGTCACAGGAAGGTCGTTCAACTCTAATATCTCCAAGATAGGAAGTTTTAAACCAGAGTAATCCCCAGAGAGAGCAATAAAAGGGAAGTTCCCTTATTGCAGATCCTGAGAATGGCAAAGGGGCTGACACTCCTCTAGAAAGCCTGTAGAGTCTCCTGGTTCATCAGCTCATTCAGAGGGAAAACCTGCACCCCTCTGGGATACAATTTGGTAATGTAAAGTACATACGTTGTTGTTTTTTTATTATTTCTGAAAACCTGTTTTTTTATAAACCTTCATAACTCTGGTGTCTATTTCACAGAATCACACACAATCACAGAATCACTAAGGTTGGAAAAAACCTTCAAGATCATCAAGTCCAACCATTAATCCAGCACCAACATGATCCCTAAACCATGTCCTGAAGCGCCACATCCACACTTTTTTGAACACTTCCAGAGATGGTGACTCCACCACCTCCCTGGGCAGCCTGTTCCAATGCCTGACCACCCTCTCGGTGAAGAAATTTTTCCTAATATCCAATCTAAACCTGCCCTGGCGCAACTTGAGACCATTTCCTCTTGCCCTATCACTGGTCACTTGGGAGAAGAGACCAACACCCTCGTCGCCACAACCCCCTTTCAGGTAGTTGTATAGAGCGATGAGGTCTCCCCTCAACCTCCTCTTCTCTAGACTGAACACCCCCAGTTCCCTCAGCCGCTCCTCATCAGACTTGTGCTCCAGACCCCTCCCCAGCTTCGTTGCCCTTTTCTGGACACGCTCCAGCACCTCAATGTCCTTCTTGTAGTGAGGGGCCCAACACTGAACACAGGATTCGAGGTGCGGCCTCACCAGTGCCGACTACAGGGGCACGATCCCTGCCCGGCTCCTGCTGACCACACTAGTGCTGATACAGGCCAGGATGCTGTTGGCCTTCTTGGCCACCTGGGCACACTGCTGGCTCATGTTCAGCCAGCTGTCAACCAGCACCCCCAGGTGCATTCTATTTGGTCTTCACAATCATCAATTTCTATGCAATCAAAACACTCCCTAACATACAGAGCCACCCCACCACCTCTCCTTCCTTGCCTATCCCTTCAGAAGAGCTTATAGCCATCCATTGCAGCACTCCAGTCATGAGAAACATCCCACCATGTTTCTGTGATGGCAACTACATTATAGCTGTCCTGCTGCACAATGGCTTCCAGCTCCTCTGTTTGGTGCCCATGTGTTCTAACTGTAGCCTAGCTTGGATTTAAAATCATTAAAAGGCCATCAAAGTACTCTGATGTTGTTGATGTGTTGGTTCTTAAAGCCTAATGAGACAGTCTGGGCATGATTCAGGGCACCCGGAGGCATACAAGGTGTCTTAGGGATATTTCCCATCCTCCAGGCACCAAACCAGAGGAGCATGGTCCTAACTCATATCAGCTTCACCTGTGTCCCACATGGTCCTGGGTGGCCAAGCTGCGAGTTGGTAGTTGCGCCAAGGCACCCAACTCTCACCTCCAGCAGTAACCAGATTTCCAACAAATGACTCCATATTACTCATAAGCGTTATGGAGTACGTCTGTACTTTATACCATTGACCAATATAAGAGGTGGGAATCCATATGGAATAAGAGTGTTCTGGGGTGCAATTTTACCCAGGAAATTTCTCTGTCATGTAGCAGACATGTTTTGTTCTGCTCATATATCCTTTAACTCTGTGTGTGCTAGAGGACTTTTCAGCAAATGGGTTTTTACAACATGCCTATGAAGTTTACATTATCATCATTTGCACTCAGAAAATAGGAGAAAAAGAAAGCCATGGAAGTTACTCTGCTGGTCTCTCACGCTCCATCTACCAAATATTCAGTTCTTTTTCTCTTGTGATCCTTGCAGAAAGGGGATTTCCGAAGTGTACACCACCTATCACAGCCATGTGTTTCAGAGCAGACACCTGAGCTGGATGCTAGACTTAGATGTAAACGAATGATTGGGGCAGATGAAGGTCTAATCAGTGGAAAATGAATCATTATTCAAAGCTGCGTTCCTTGACAGCGGTCCTGAGTGGCTGGGAGACAACGTTCCCGGCAGGAGCGTGCATTGAATCTCAAAATTGTGAAGGTACTTTTCATGGTCAAAAGAGAAAAAGAACGTCTCTGAATTATTTGGAAATAAAACTTCAGAAATCAAGTAGTTGTCAGGTTTGTTTTGCATCTGGCTTTGAGTAATAATAGCTATGGCCAATTTTCAGGGAAGGAAGGGGCCAGAACCCTGTACATCTGTCTAGAAAATGAGTTCTTGTACTGAAACAAATTGTTTCAGTACCACAAAAACAGGCCCCAGCATCAGATGAAGTTCCAGCAGACTCACAGAATCATAGAACGGTTTGAGCTGGAAGAGACCTTAAAGATCATCTAGTTCCAACCCCCTGCCATGGGCAAGGACACCTTCCACTAGATCCGGTTGCTCAAAGACCCATCCAACCTGGCCTTGAACACTTCCAGGGATGGGGCATCCACAACTTCTCTGGGCAACTTGTTCCAGTGTTTCACCACCCTCACAGTAAAGAAGTATCAGGGTAGGTTTCAATACATTGAAAACAGGTTCTGCTGTGGCAAAACCAGATGTCAGGTAGGTTTAGGTAATCACCTCAGAAAACAGTTATCCCCAAAGCTTTTCACAGTGCTTTAACACTCAGCCCTAAACCAGGAGACCAGCCCTAAGCAGGATGCCATGTAACTACATTTACAAGTGCTGGGCTTCCGTTAATCAGCCTGAGAAAACTGCAAGGTGCATTGACCTAGAGACGACCCCACACTGACCCAATTACTTAGTGTTCATGCTGCACTCATTAGCGTAAGGCGCATGGGCAAAGCCAGCTCACATGCTCAGCACGGGACCTCAGCTTCCTAAAATCTAGCACAGATTATCTGCCATCCAGTTCCTCCTGCTCCCTTTGTTCTGCACACGAGGGTGGGGTTGGTATTCTACCTCATGAGAGGAATGATGGCAGTAAAAGTGATCCTGTCCCATTTTGCTGTGGCCTCTTTGCATATTTCCTAGAGAAAAATAAAATGCCAATTAAAAAATATTTAAAGTCCTATTAAAAACAACTTACTAGCTTGCTGGGGGATAAAAAACAACGCTGGATATATTTCATGGCCTGTGAAGTATACAGCACTGTCCAGTGGGCACTTGAGCTCTGCTATACTAGCTCCTGTTTTGAATTAATCACCACCTGGTGCTATAGATGATCTTGGTTAATTACCCCCCCTTGACATGAAGCAGAGCAGTTGTTGCAATTTTATGCGTCACAAACTGTGCTGGTAATAATAATAATTCTACCACTAAGCCTTAACTTTATATCTTAATTGGAGAGAATGCTGTTCAATAGAGAGATATGGTAGGATGGGTAGGGGAAGAGATGTGGGGAAAACTGATGCCCATAAAAACTTCCACAAACTCCTTACAGTGCCTGAGGTCCATAATGCAACAAGAGCAGACTCCCTCTGAAAGAAGCAGTGCAATTTGATGTATAATGTACCAACCATGGACTTCGGCAAGTATCAGTGGACCTGGGCATTCATTCATCTAGCTTCAAGCACCTAGGTCCAGAGTGTGCTCACTGTAAACTCCCCCGCTGTACAGTTGAGAGAAATGGCTACCTAAAGGGCTACTCAGTCACCTAAGGTCCAAATCACTCTGTGAAGCTACTTAACTCCTCATTGCCTGTGGGAGTAGCCATAACTCATTTAGTTGCCCTAGACAGGTGCATGAAGTCCTGTAGAGTGAAACTGGACTTGAAATTGAGGTACAGATTTCTCTTCATGTCACTAAACAAATGCTTTTCCATCTCTACCATTCTTCTACTCATCTGCCCCATCATAATGTCTTGTCCATCTCATCTTCCTGAGTGTCACTGGGTGGTAAGATCTTTGAGGGGGACAGGATCCAGCACAAGAAGATCCTGTTCCCTGTTACGTCTCCAGAGGTTTCTGTCACTAATAGTTGAATCTGTGAAGATTTCTGTGGGCAAGGATGCATCACAAATATGGGAGAGGAGAAGGGTCCCTCATGGACCAACTGCAATGCAATGAAAGGACAATTTTTTCCTAATACATGAAGTCCAATGCCTATGTGTGAGCTGACATCTGGACTCATGATAGCTGAAGAGTGAATCAAGTATAATAACCTAGTATAATCCACCTGTCCTTACTCTACATAGTGGTGTGAAAACACTTTTTCTCCATGGCTACAAGATGAGGGAACTGCAAGAGAGAAGATGAAACACTGAGGGCCCCTTATCAGCCTCTGATCAATTTGCATGGCTATGACAACTGCAGACTCTGATCTTTTCATCCTGGATCAATCTATTCCAATGTATCAGGTGTGCGTGGCAAGGTTTTGGTAGCAGGGTGTTGCAGGGGTGGCTTCTGTGAGAAATTGCTAGAAGCTTCCCCTGTGTTTGGTAAAGCCAGTGCCAGCCTACTCCAAGTTGGACCCACTGCTGGCCAAGGCCGAGCCCATCAGCGATGGTGGTAGTGCCTCTGCAATAACACAGCTAAGAAGAGGGGGGAAAAAACCAGCAGGCAGCATTTGCAGCTGGAGAGAGGAGTGAGAATGTGTGAAAATAACCTTGTAGACACCAAGGCCAGTGAAGAAGTAGGGGGAGGAGGTGCTCTGGGTGCTGGAGCAGAGATTCTCCTGCAGCCCATGGTGAAGACCATGGTGAGGCCGGCTGTGCCCCTGCAGCCTATGTAGCTCCATGGGGGAGCAGATATCCACCTGCAGCCCATGGAGGACCCCACACTGGAACTGGCTCCTGGCAGGACCTGTGGACCTGCGGAGAGAGGAGCCCCGGCTGGAGCAGGTTTGCTGGCAGGACTTGT
>NW_010561200.1:0-12463 GCF_000687285.1 Phaethon lepturus | reverse complement strand
CCTGTGCCTGAAGGGCGGCACCCGTGGGGGGCCCAGGCTGGAGCAGCTCGTGAAGAACTGCAGCCCGTGGGAAGGACTCACGCTGGAGAAGTCCATGCAGGACTGTCTCCCGTGGGAGGGACCCCAGGCTGGAGCAGGGCAGAGGGTGAGGAGTCCTCCCCCTGAGGAGGAAGGAGCGGCAGAGATGTGTGATGAACTGACCACAACCCCCATTCCCCGTCCCCCTGCACCGCTCAGGGGGAGGAGGTAGAGAAAATCGGGAATGAAGTTGAGCCCAGGAAGAAGGGAGGGGTGAGGGGAAGGTGTTTTAAGATTTTATTTTATTTATCGTTATCCTGTTCTGATTTTGATTGGAAATAAATTAAATTAATTTCCCCAAGTTGAGTCTGGTTTGCCTATGATGGTAATTGGTGACTGATCTCTCCCTGTCCTTATCTCAACCCACAAGCTTCTCATATTTTCTCTCCCCTGTCCAGCTGAGGAGGGGGACTGATAGAGCAGCTTTGGTGGGCACCTGGCATCTAGCCAAGGTCAAGCCACCACATCTACCTTTTCTACTATTCCTTCCTGAAGCCTTTCCTCCAGGTACCCTTTAAAGCTTTGTTTCTCATCATGCAAATAACAAGGCAGAGGAGTCCCCATGCTTTCATCTTCCTTTCCCTGGTATCAGTCTGTCTGCAAGCTGCACCTCTCCCTTCTCAGAAGCACGTGCTGTTCTGAAAGATGCTGCTGCCATTATCTCAGGTTTCACATTCACTGGCAGGTTTCCAAGGACAAGATAGGGTTCATCATTATCTTGGCATAGCTGAAATGTATATAACACTGGCTTGGAAATAAAAACTGTAAGGAAGCATTAATAATGTTCTTACACAGCTGCAACGATAAACCATTGGGCTGCTGCTTAGCTCCACTGTATGTCTGGTTTTAGTTTTTTAAAATGTTAAGTTGCTCATAGGATTTTGCTGATGATATAACTAATAAAGATTTGTACTTAGGCAGCAACAGGCCCATGGCATGGATTTGGGCACCTAAACGTGTGCACCTTCTGTGCAAAGGCAGAACTATCCCCAAAAAGCCAAGAGCAATAGATGAATGCACAGAACAAAAATAACATAAGGAAATGCAAGACAGAACAGTTTGAGGAGTATGTAGTGTGACACGTCAGTGACACTCCCAATGTCACAGGGACAGGTTAACTGGTGTCCATAAGGTGATGTGATAAAGGTGATGTCCCTCACAAGTTCAAACATCTGTAAAGAGACGTTACAATGCCCCTCACCACTCAAGGGGAACATACAAAAACAAAGCTGAAATTCAACATTTCTGATCCATAAGAAATTCCATTTTTCTTAGGAAGCAAAAATCATTTCAGAGTGAAAAATTACATTTTTCAGATCTGTTGTCAGAAGGGAGAACTCCATATGTTGCCCCAGCCTACTCTTCCGTCATGCATTTTCAAACCTGAGCTTAACAACCAGATACTTCACAAGAGCCCAGCCTCTTCAGTGTTTCCTATAGCTACCAGCTCCTCAAGGGACCATGTAAATTCTTCAGAGATTAAGGACCAATCTCTCCAACTTCCATCTTCGCTACAGAAATCTCAACAAATTGAAAACCCCTAATGCAAGTTATTAATAGGGCAAGACTTTCCTAAGAAGTGATAAGGCTTTATTTTTGCATTTATGACACGGGAATTGTAATTGAGCCTTACTCCAGTCTCTGCTAAGAACTTCCTGCAGACAGGATTTTGTTTGAACCTCTCATAAAAATGAATTCACACCAGGGTTGTCTATTAATGTTTTTTCGGGCATCTCAAGGGCTGGCATTTCCCTCTTTTTGAATGTTCTTGGCAACCGTATCATTCCTTAACAGAATGTTTTCATGTGATGAATAGGGAACATTATTTCATGTTTGTAATGCCATCTGAGGATGGAGAGTGTTCATACATGGCCTCATACAAAGAACAGCAAAGTGAGTGAAATGACTGGCTGACTTCAGAGTGCTTTGATCCAAGCCCTGAATCATAGCAGCTATGATTGGGGATAATCAAAATGTGGCTTTTGTTACAGGGTAGGATATGTAGAAGCTTTAAAAAATTCCGCTTCCAGAAAATAGTAGCTGTTTCCTATGCTTCTCTCATTAATACTTAGACTTATTGGCCAGAAATGCTGTAGAACAGGCCTCTTCCTTAAGCTAAAGAATTGAAACCTGAGCTCAAGATCTGCAAGGTGATTTAATAGCACTAGAACTTGGTGAATCAGATATTCTGGATGTTGCTTGCTTTGGCTGTATTCCCTTACATATATATCCCTTACCGTATTCCCGTACATATATGTTTTCATTCAGTAGCACGTTCAGGACTTTAAATGGGTATTTCATGTGTGGCTGATGTATTTTCAGAGAAGTTGACAATAAAACTTTCTTCTACATTGCCATAAAGTACCTTTTTTTTTTTTTTTTCCTTGTGCTATATGGTGCCAGAAAGGTAACAGAACAAACTGTCATATTTTATTAAAAACCCCTCCTGGCATATTTCCAATAGCAGAGGCAAAATGTAGGACAGCAAAAAACCTGATGATAGAGATTTGTGGTTTACCTAGTTGGGTTTTGTTGTTGGATTTTTGTAATCTAAAAGAGATTTACTTGCAGAGGTGGAACCGACCTCTTTCCAAACCAAGTGTGTAGAAAGTGCAGACTTCTCCCATTCCTGGGTTAATAATGTCAATCATCTAAAGTATAACCAAAGACTCACCTCATTGAACTGACAATGGATGTAACCCTATTGTCCTAAAAAGAGCAATCTGGAGATACAGAAATGGAGAACTGTCCTTGAAAGGAAACAACGGACCTTCAAGAAAGATCACAGAGTCTGGCAACATCCTTGTGAACATGGTCGTCCCATCACAGTCTCTGACAACCTACTGCCATGCAGACACTGAAGGAATCTATTACAGGATGACAGCATCTCCCTCACAACCCATAACGGAATTTTACCCTGAACCCACCTTTCCTGGATCCTCCACCTCCATGTTGCTTCCGTGCTTCATAGTTTATTAATGGTTTTGTCAGGCAGGATGATTCATCCCAGAGGAAGGCATCAGTTTGAGAATACATATACCAAAACAAAGTGGAAGCTGTGTAGCACTGGGTGAACAGCGCATGGAACAAGAGTCGAGAAAAATCAATAGGTTATTGAAATTGTAATTGGAGGAACTTATTTGTTTTTAATAATAATGTTATAAATCAAAAGGTCCAGCTTGAGAGATGGATATCAGACAGGAGGGTAAGAGGAAAAATCAATTATTGTGGTGACTTGATTCTCAAGTCACGCATGGCTGCAGTTCAGCCATAATCCTTTCCTCATAAATTAATGCTTTTATCACTCCCAGGAGTGAAAGGGATGAACGCTGTACTGGCCTGGGTGGAGAGGGAGTCATGCGTAGTGATGAAGCAGGGATTTATAGATGAAATTGAGCAATATGGTTTGGGTTTGTTTGACAAGGGGAGAAGGCTGCCTCACTTAAAGGATACTAATCCCTTTGGGCCACATGGGGACATCTACCTTACAGATTGCAATGATGGGTTGATAGCAAGCTGGCTTTGATCTAGCCATTGCAGACAGAGGCAGCAGGGAGGCTGTGGGTATTCACACAGGTGTGCTCAGTGATAACTGAGGAGTCCATGCCATGGTAAATGAGACCATCAGTTCCCTACTGCCAGGGTATGAACGGGGACATTATGCTGTGGGAATGTGGAAATCCACTTCTCATCCTTCTTGAGACCACAGAACAAAAAGCGAGGCCTCCCATCTCCACATAAGCAGTAGGGGGGATGTTGGCTGTTCAACTCCAAAATGAACATGGGGAAAGGTTGTTAACCAAGAAGTAGAGCTTGGGGAATCTCCTCCCCATCTGGCTTGACAGCTTTTGAAATGCTTCTTCCCACACTGGAAGACCTCTGATCTCTGTCTTCTGTAGGACACATGGGCTTTTTGGATGGGATCTTTCTGACTCAGTTGCTTATCTACAATGATGTTATTTCCAGGTAACTTGGTCATTTTGTGATTCTTTCATATGAGAGTGGACCTTACGCAGTTTTTCTTAGCATCCTAAAATAGGCACCTACATTTGATCTGACAAACTGTGTCCCTAAAGGCCATCAGATTTTTGAGCACTGTCATATGAGGATACCTCCACTACAAACACCAAAAGGATGAGGTCCACTTTTCTAATATTAGGCATCCTCATGATAGAGGTCTCCAACTGGGCTGGTTCTCCCAGGGACTATTTTGCATTCAGTGGACAGAAATAGGTCCATTCAGGGCCTGATTTATCTCAGCCATGTTGGGCTGGCACATCACACCCAAAGGAACATCGACAGAGTTATCTATTGTGTATTAGCTCTTATGTTGTGGGTATGTATTCAGCCAGATGAGTACCACCATTGACACCTATGCCACATCCAGGCTGGCAGCCCTCAACACAGGCAGAAAACATATAGGTCATGAGGCTCCCTCTGCTTCCAACAAATCCCTTGGTCTTTGTTGATCCTTTTGCTGATGCAGAGAAATTTTTGGCTTTTCTGCCAGCAGCTGTTTCCCAGCAGGATAATCTGAGCTTCTTTTCAGTGAGCAAATTCAAATAGAGGAAGAGACCTTTCTGACACCAAGCGAAAGCAAATAATCCATCAGTTGCTTCCATTTGAAGGCTGCATCACTGAAGGTCTGCAGAGTACAATTTTGGCACAGCCACAAGGTGACAAGCATGTCAAACAAGGGTAGGCACATTGACCACGCTCTTTCTTTACATGGCAGGCTGCCCGGCAGCTGGACAGAATTGCAATGTGGGCTTAATACCCTCCTGCATTTGCAGGCAGCGGAAAAATAAGACCTGATGTAGCTTGGCACGCAGTGAAAGATTTGTTGGCTGTGCAGTTCTCTAACCTCCTGGCACATCAGCCTCTGAAATTCAAGGAGACAGCAAGCCCCAGGGTCAGTTGTTGGGTTTTTTTTCAGATACCTTCAGCACTCTCAGTGAATCATTCCTCATTGACCTTCCCTGCCTTGGCTCCCCTTCCAGAGCTCAATGGCACTAATAAAAGCCTTTGAGTCAAAAAAAGGAATGCTCTGATGCTATCCAAAGAGGCTCATGGATCATCTCAGTTGTGGGCTCCCCTTTCTGGATGCTGGATCACCTCTCACAGCAGCACACTGTCATGTCTGATGGAAAACAACATCCACAGGGCACTTTGTACCCCAGAAGCTGCAACATCTTCCATGCTTTCCCTTCCAGAGCATGAGGCATTTTGTGTTGGGCTATACATTGGGTCTGGCTGCTTCAGAGTAAATTCTCTGTATGACAGATCCTTTCTAACTCCCTAGTAACCCTTTCTAACTGCCTACTAAATAGGCTAGGAGAAAAAAGGTTTTTTATTTAATTGTAAAAATTTTGTCAAGATGCTGATATGAAGTGCTTTAAAAATAAAAGCAAAGGAATTGGGACAGATCTAAAATGGCAGAAGATGGGCACCTTTTTCTTCAATTTGCTGCCATTCACAGCGTGAGAGACATGACAAAGAGTTAAAAAGCAGTGCTGGTTGCAAGGACCAATATCATAAGACACTGTGGAAACCCAGCTGGCAAAAACAAATCCATCATTTATTTGACCCTTAATCCTCTTTTCATTCACTTTGCACTTGCAAATGTTTCATAAAGGATGAAAGTCCACACTCTGGCCTTACATCAGTCAGCTCAAATCCCAGATAGAGTGAAGTAAGAGTTTCCCAGGCTGATATTATTTTAATTGATGTTTTTAGCACTCCAGATTCCAGCACTCAGGATGCTTTCACTCATTGTAAAGGAAGCTTTGGAAATCAAATCATGCAAAAATATCTGCAGTGGACATACCTATATGCTGGGAGACATGAACACCACGCTCAGATGTGGATGTGAGCTGTATAGGTTTAAACATAGCCCTTCATTGTGCCCAATACAGCTCACAACATATATTTTCTTCCCCTACTCCACCATATGGACAGTGTGAGCTGCAGTGGGGTTAATTATCTGCCTAAAACCAGGCAAAAAGTAGCCTGTTTGCTTCCAGGTTTGATCTGATATCTCACATTTATATTTCTATGCCTGAACCCCCTTACACCCAGGTCAGGTTTTTGTGTAGGACCCCTTCAGTCAAACAATTGACCATAGAAGAGGATGTCTCTGAGGATAGGAGAAAGTCTTTCAAGAAGAGTTAAAAGCCATTAACTGCCCAGAAGCTTCTCTCATGGGTTAACACAACTTTCAAGGGCTGACAGGACAGCCTGGTATATCACAATGAACACATCTGGACTATCAAGTAATGAACTGGGAACAGTTCATGGAAATATTGCAGGGATTGGCTTTTCATTTAGCAGAGCCCTCTTGAGCATGGGACCAGTGAGCTCTGGGGTCTGGATCAGTTGCCATGACTTCGTGGACCACCAGTAGACCACAGACCAGGAACCATCTTTCAAGGAGGTGCTTTGCATCAAGGGTAGGGGTAAGGTACGCTTGAGGGCAGGGTAGTTTGTCTTTTTTGTAGTAGAGTTCCTTGCTTGTAGTTAGAAAAAGATGATTCAATCTGCAATTTCATACTAATGCCATAAGAACATTGCCATCTCTTATGATTTTTATTACTTTTTGTGATTTTAACGTCTTGCGTAATTTATTATTTGCTCTTAACGTTCTAGCTAGAGAATTTGAGTCTAACATCTATTTAATACACACTGTGAAATTTCCTATCTGTGAAAAGAAACTTGGAAACACAAGACCTCCAAAGATGGATGGGAGATAAAAATCACTCAAAGGGTGAGTGTTATTCTATTGTTATACCTTTTATTTATTTGCTCTACACCATGATTTTCCAACCTGACCTAGGATTTAAGAGTATTTTTCAGCTTGTACATGGCAGCAGGTTATGTTCAGACTTCAAGGACTTTGAGTTTGTAAAATCAGTTAGGTGGAGTTTACAGGCCCCCTCATCCTTAACAGGAAAAGAGAGTTGCTGAGTAATAGTAATAGTAATAGTAATAGTAGTAATAATACAGAGTGATGCCAGCTTTGCTATCTGGTGAGAAAAAAGAACTCACAGTAATTAGGGGCTAGAAAAATTCCTTTGGTGAGTCCTAGTAAGATGAAATGTCACGTTCAGAGGAAAAACAAACCAAAACCAAAGGCATTGATATTCTGAGCTGCAGTTCTCTCTCAGCTACCCACTTGTGCCAGACCTCTGTGGCTATTTCAGGAGAGCACAAGCTTCTAGAACAGGGCAAATTCTCAAGTGTGCTGCAGCATTTCTGCTGTGTTTTTGTGCATTCCCTATTCCAAACACATCTCTCTCTGGGTCGTGCACAAGGCAGGGCATTTGCATGTCTGACCTGGGCATACCAATGCAACTGAAAACTGCTGAAAGACAGGCAGCAAGTCCCAAGAGGAGAGGAATGTGTTAATGATGAAGGAGGTGTTTAGCTCTTCAGAAGGGAAATCCTGAATGTATTGAACTAAGTGGCAAAAATCCCAACAGTTTGAGTAAGGCCATAAATTCAAAACTAGTTTTTAATCATATTAAGAGTATGGGTTTGAATTTTTAATACATAAAAGTGTATGTACAGAAATTACAGGAGTACATACAGAGATATATAGACACATATATTGTTGATGGGTAGATACACCAGTTGTAGGTCAATGCATATTATACAAACACATATTGAAACCACTTGGGAAGATACAAAACACATTCTTATTCTTTTATTTATTTATTTTTAATTTGTTTTATTGTACAATGAACCCAGCAATCATCCAGGGAACCTTAGTGCCATGATTGCTCCAAATACAATCATGCACTCTCTCTACAACCCAGCAGGATGCAACCCCTTTTAAAGCTCTGATGTGTACCCCATAGGAAACGGGAACAAGACTGTCATGATCCAGTTCTGTTAATCAGGGTTCTGGTCTGGAGAGGTCTGGCTCTTCTCTGAGCTGAGCAGAGGTTATTTTGGTGCAGAAATGAGAATCTCATTTTGCTGCAGAGGACAGAATAAGCGAGCCTGAATATGGTAACAGCCAGAAGTCCTGAACAGCATTAATGAAACATCTGTCCGTATCACAAATATCCTCCCAACAAATCAAGGGTTTAAAGGCTGCAGGAGTTGTTGTTATTTTTTTGTTGTGCTAATAAGAGGAAAAGCATTTCCAGCTGATGGCTTCATTCACGTGAGGCCAAATAATCTACTCAGAGCTGCAGAAAGCAGAATTTGCAGGCTCCAAAATATTTTCCTGGTATTCATATTTATGACACTTTCCAGGGTAATAACCATGATGACACTCAGTTAATAGCGGTAATGACACTCATTGCAGGTGTTTCTACTTAAATACTCAATAACACTCTAATTTTACTCTTTTGGCTTAAACAATATTTCCATACTGTCAAAGGCTCCAGGGAGAACAGAAAGTTATTCCAGAGAGCATCTCTGTGGTTCCCACCTTCACTGAGGAGCAACAGGGCTTTCCTGCTCAAGAAAGCACTGAGGTCCAGCACCTGTGTCTTTGGCCTGGGCAAAAATGATGCTCCAGAACTGTAGAGCCCTACACATCATTAACTTTATTTGCAGCCAGTGGTTCAAGTGAATAAAGACCATGGGGTGACTGCACACATCCTGACTTCTTCCCTCGGATGAGGTAAGGAACCAGTGTCTGAGTGGGGAGTAAGTCCTAGAACCTGACTATTTCCTTTTCTGTATGCAAAAACCTAGGGAGATAATTTGGCCATGAGGTACCTGTGATGAGTGTCCACAGCATCAGTATGTCTCCTCCCGTACATGACATATACGGTACAAAGTGTAGTTACTTTTGCTAACTTGATGAATTGTGAGTGTGCATAGGGGTAGACCCTGCTCTGGGACCTATCTCAGAAGCTTAAATCCCTCCAGCCAGTACATGAAGTCTTAATACGGATTTGCCTTACTATTTTATTACAGTTCTGCATATTGTACAGAAAGAAAAATGTTCAACGCTTAAACTTGCCATGACTCACAGGTTTAAAAAAAATAAATGGCTAGTAAGGTCAGTAGGTTTCCTGTAACTCCCCTGGTTACCTTCTTGCAGGTGAGACAGTGGAAAAGGACACATAAGCACTCTGTAATCCACTTCAGCACTCAGCTGGTGGGATTTAATGGAGGTGGTGCAAGTTGCTTTGGCTGCTGGAGATGGAGCATATACTTACTGCAATCCATCAGCTTCAGGTGCAGAAGAATTCATGCAAGCAAATACATCTTCAGCATGCTGAAAATAGCATCTTCAACATGTTTCCAGGCTATGTGTATATTTGGACCCTAGTTCAGGGTCACTCAGTCCCTTAGCAGTAGAGATAAGAATAGGACAATCCCACACCCCATCCTAGCCCACTTTCCTGTTCTTGTAGCTACTGGGCTGCCTCAGCTCCCTGGTCCCCATGGCACAGATTTCCCAGGTGATCGCTAATTGAGATTCCCAGAGACTCCTTCTTCTGCTCATTCCACATTCATCTGGAGTCGCTTCCTTTCAAAACTCATTAGTGGCATTTATCCTCATTTAAATGAGAAGAAGCCACGTAGGTAAGATAGACAGATGGCATATTGTCTGTGGAAAATCATTAAAACTTGGAGAAGATTTAAAAAAAAGAAGAAGAAGAGCATTCTGAGGAGATAAAAACTCCCACAGCATATTATCTGTGGCAAAAAGAAAGACGAAAGTCTGCTGGAAGGCAGGGCCAGCTCTTGGGATGGAGTCAGGCAATCTCTGAGGGAGAAGAGGGGAATCTGTAGAGAGCATTTCACCTATCAAAATGACAAGAAAATGAAAAAGCAGAACAAAGTGATCAGGCAGGTAGGCAGGCAAGAGAGAGCTGATGTGAGCTGGTGAAGAGAAGACCTATGGACAAGCAGTTGTGTTCAAACAGCAAAGTTATTTCTAGATATGGGACATAGAACGGTTCCCCAGAGCTCAAATCCCAGAGTTTTGGCCATATCCTTACACAATGTCAAAGCGAGACCAGGAAGTGCACCAGCCCATTCCCTTCTGCAAGCAGGGCCAAAGACCCTGGACTGTTCTCAAAGAGATGTTGTTTCATGACCAGAGACCTTCTCATTTACAGCATAAATGTTTTCATGTCACATTCTATATTTTTCTTGCTCCATCTTTGCTTTTTACACTATTTCTTTTCTTTTCTTTTCTTTTCTTTTCTTTTCTTTTCTTTTCTTTTCTTTTCTTTTCTTTTCTTTTCTTTTCTTTTCTTTTCTTTTCTTTTCTTTTCTTTTCTTTTCTTTTCTTTTCTTTTCTTTTCTTTTCTTTTCTTTTCTTTTCTTTTCTTTTCTTTTCTTTTCTTTTCTTTTCTTTTCTTTTCTTTTCTTTTCTTTTCTTTTCTTTTCTTTTCTTTTCTTTTCTTTTCTTTTCTTTTCTTTTCTTTTCTTTTCTTTTCTTTTCTTTTCTTTTCTTTTCTTTTCTTTTCTTTTCTTTTCTTTTCTTTTCTTTTCTTTTCTTTTCTTTTCTTTTCTTTTCTTTTCTTTTCTTTTCTTTTCTTTTCTTTTCTTTTCTTTTCTTTTCTTTTCTTTTCTTTTCTTTTCTTTTCTTTTCTTTTCTTTTCTTTTCTTTTCTTTTCTTTTCTTTTCTTTGTGTTTAACCCCTTGGCTCTCCTTGAAGTGTATGAAGACTCATATTTAGCACTTAGTTTTGGAAGATATTTCTGCCCACTGCACATATGTACTTGAATTGCATGATATGACTCAGTCAGGTAGCGGAGACATGACAAAGTAGATTAATTTACACCAGTGAGGAAGTGGCAATGAATTTCACACAATTATTAGCTTACCCAGAGCAGCTTTCTTAGGGCTAACATCTGGGTGTTTCTGCCCTGTGGGCTCCAGGAGAGCCATGCCAATAGCCTGGTTGAAGATCAGCTCCCACAGGCAAAGGGAATGAAGACATATTCATGACAGGGCTCCAATATGGTCCTCAATGGGTTTGGGAGTCTCTTCAATGGGCAACCCAGTATGCCTTGTAACATCCGTATCATCTAAGATTTCGCATTATCTGAAGCATCCCACAGATTTTTGCCTGTTCTCCCTTTTATTTTGGCCTTAGATTCAAAGCCTAAATTTATGTAGCACAAAATGTATCACAGAATCATTAAGGTTGGAAAAGACCTTTAAGGTCATCAAGTCCAACCCTCAACCCAACACCACCATGCCCCCTAAACCATGTCCCGAAGTGCCACATCCACACATTTTTTGAACACTTCCAGTGATGGTGACTCCATCACCTCCCTGGGCAGCCTGTTCCAATGCTTGACCACTCCCTCAGTAAAGAAATTTTTCCTAATATCCAATCTAAACCTCTCCTGGCACAACTTGAGGCTATTTCCTGTCGTCCTATTGCTGGTTACTTGGGAGAAGAGACCAACACCCACATCATCACAACGCCCTTTCAGGTAGTTGTAGAGAGCGATAAGGTCTCCCCTCAGCCTCCTCTTCTCCAGACTGAACAACCCCAGCAATACTGTACCTACAGTGGTCTGTAATCTATAATTTATACAACACAAGATTTATATACCTACATATCATTATAACGCAGAAAATTGGAAAAACCAAAAATCTGTTAGCAATATTATGTCCACTTTGCTCTTTATGTGGTTATTATCTGCTCTGTGATAGAAGCTATCTTTTCTCTGTGTATGTGTGCACAGCACTTGCACAATGCAAACTTGGTCCATGTTTGGAGCTTCTAGGTATTTCCAAGAAATCTGTAGACTCATTGAATTAAATTATTTATGCCAGCTAAAGAAGATTTCTTAGGATTACAACATCCATGCAGCTTACTTAGCAAATGCTACACTGTGGGTACCTGTCCCATGGTGCAGTCTTCAGCCAGCGTACCATGGCACACTGAAGGGATTTTGCCACAGCAAAACTAGGGGACATGGAGCTTGGGATCCATCTGTCAGATTCCTCCTTTCTATCATCCTAAATACTCTCTGCCTTTGCCAGCCCAGCCTTATCCTGAAAGCACCACCAAGCAGTATGATAGATACATGGCTGAATCTTTGTTCGACTAGATAAGCCATACTCTTTGGAGGGCACCTCTGCTCACAGGACAGATGTACATAAACTACATGAAATGAGTCAGCCAGATACCAAAGTTGTCCAAAAATGGCAAAATGGACTAATTTCACAGAATCCTAGAATCATAGAATGGTTTGGGTTGGAACAAACCTTTAAAGATCATCTAGTTCAACCCCCCTGCCATGGGCAAGGACATCTTTCACTAGATCAGGTGTCTCAAAGCCCCGTCCAACCTGACCTTGAATACTTCCAATAGTGGAACATCCACAACTTCTCTGGGCAACCTGTTCCAATATCAGACCACCTTCATCATAAAAATGTCTTCCTTATGTCCAAT
>NW_010561199.1:0-1040 GCF_000687285.1 Phaethon lepturus | reverse complement strand
TCCACAGCAGGAAGGGAGATTCCTCCGACCATGGCCATTACGCTGGCGCGGTCTGAAATCGGGCAAGTCTTGCTGCGGGTCTGCGCTGAACCGAGCCACTGAAAATCTGGTCCCTCGCGCAGGAAAACGCTGGGCGGAGCCGGGGGCAGGGACTGCCCAACAGCTTTCCCCAGGTCTGCTCAGACGAGGGGTCTCTCACGGAGCCCAATATTTTAAGAAAAGTCTAGCGTACACCTCAGGAGAGCACATCTGGCAGCAGAGCAATGCCAGCACAGCGCACAGGTCATCCTGGGGTGCCGAGATGTTCAGAGTAAGTGAAATAATTCCGTCAATCCGGTAAACACGATGTCATTTTAATTTGATCTTCAGAGTCTCGCAGCTGCTTAATTAATAAAGAATTATTTTAAGATATTATGCCTAATATCTTCAAATAGAAGTTACCAGTATAAGCAAGTTTTTTGCAGGGATTGGCCTGTGGGTTTTGCTGTTCAGGAGGTATATAAGGTGTATGGCTAAAGATGGGTTGTAGCGTTTCTATCAAGAGTTGGTTTACTAAGGGACTGACTCTTCTAAATTAAATAGTAGACAGTGTTTATTAATCTGAAATACTTTTAAAACATTGTCTGTTTGAAAAGACAGTAAACAGTTTCTCCAGGATTTTTTTTTTCTAGTGGAAATGTTGATAATGATTTTTTTTTCTTTTCTTTTTTTTCAGAGTCCCACTTTTCCCACAGGGGGAATCTAGTCTTTTAAAATGCATGCCGTGTGCTGGTAAATACATTTTAGGAACACTGCGTGCACACGAAAACACTCCTCTGCACTGATGTATGTCACTGTATTACAGCCAAGGAAAGGCAAGAGTCTCCAAAGCACTAGAACCGGCAACCTCAAACCCCGTTTTTCCCTGCTTTAACGCGCATCCTCGCGTGCCCCGCACGAACGGTAACGCGTCTGTAGGGCTGGCGTTACGTCTGCAGGAGGAAGATGCGCACAGGCGCGGAACGGGAGCAGGGGTTGGAAATTCGCCGGGGGAGGCGACC